>NW_026886127.1:0-73103 GCF_032173495.1 Musca vetustissima
ATTCAAAGACCAGACAAGGCGTACAAAGACCAGACAAGGCGTACATTTTTTAAAGAAAAATTTTCAAAGACCAGACAAGGCGTACATTTTTTAAAGAAAAATTTTCAAAGACCAGACAAGGCGTACATTTTTTAAAGAAAAATTTTCAAAGACCAGACAAGGCGTACATTTGTTAAAGAAAAATTTTCAAGGACCAGATAAGCGAAAAGTTCACATCCTATGGGATATTATTGGCCGTATAAATCCCTCGATACGCTGCAGCTATTATCTTACCAATTTTTTCTTTAACATTTTTACAATATAGACTTACCTAGAAAGAAAAGAGAAAATATAAATTAATTAGTATGTTTTATAATTAAATATTTTTTATTACAAAAAGAATTTATAAATTTAATTTTGAAAAAATATATTGAAACAATTTAAACCAAGATGTTCTTTTTTATCCATCTAAACCCCATTTCAAGAATCCCACATCTTAGTCAAATTTTATTTGACTTTCTACTACGAGCTGTAAGAAAACTTTCCTTTATCAAATTTCGTATTCTGTTTGGTATTTAAAGATAACCCCTTTTTCCTTGTATTTAAAACATCTACTCTGTTCATTTTAGTGTTTGAAGATCTTCATGACCAAAGCAGGGCAATGAAGGCGTTTTTACTGTTGCTCCCTTTTTAAATATTTATTTAGGTCTTATGCTCGCTCAAAAGAATGAACCAAAAATAAACAGCAACCGGAGCAACAAAAACAACAAGAACAACGGAAAAAATTCGAAAAACTGTTCTCGTGTACAATTTCAAATACATCTCAAATATACAAGTACCAGAGAGGGAAAGTAGTTCCTTGGATCCTTTTTCAGTTTTTGGTAATATATCTACAAGCGTTTGATTGGAGGGTATTGACTGGAAAATATTAGAAATAGCCCTTTCGGAAAAGGCAAAAGCAAAAACTGGTAGTTTGAAAAAGTTTTCTTGTTGATTGGTTGTATGTATATTCACGACATGGAAAATTGGAAAAAGGGAAAAGCACCATCTCAAATTTAACAAACAAAAGATTTACAACAATGTACGGACATACAAATATACATACATATGTAATGAATATTAGGTGGTAGGGATTTACCATAGAAGGTGTGGATTTTAAAAAAAATATTTGGATTTAAAAAATATTTTTGTGAAGGACCCTACAAGGCGTCGATTTAAAAAAAAATGTGTTTTAAGGACCTTAGAAGGCCTGGATACTTAAAAAATATTGGATTGGTCCATATTAGCCTTAAGTGTCATATAAAAGGAGAATTAAAAAATTATCAAGAGCCGATTTGTTTGAAATTTATAATCTCTGTAATCAATTTTTATTTCAAAATATTATCCTAATATTGATAATCCTTCCTACCTACATGTCCTACCATTTCCCTGAACTTTCTTTCAAAGTGGGAAAAGTTTTGCGGCAAATTTTCCCATATATTTTTTCTTCGGTTTTCTCTACTAAAAATTTATGTACATACAACATACAGACGACATGAGTCTGTTTGTTCTTCAAGTGCCTGCGAATGAGTGCCTTGAGTAGCTCACAATCAAATAAGCTATGTTTTGTAAAGCAAACAGGAACAAACACACACACATATCCTTGAAGTTGTTCATGACAGAAATTCAAAGCATTTAAATACAACCAGCAAAAGAAGCTGGTAGGGCGGAGATGGTAGCAGCATCACCGCCACATTTTATAAAATATATTCGTTGATTATTAGCTGCCTAGCTAACATTTCAATTTGATGAAAAAGTTTTTCAACAACAAACACCCACAATTCATTCGTCATACCAACCGACATCTGTACACACACACAATGAATGGTTGTGTTCCTTTTCCTCCCTAATATGGGGGTACCAACTTGTCAGGCACTAAGTTGTTGATGCTGGTTGTTCGACTGTTTAAGGTCCATTGTATGAAGCAAACTTAGCATGATGCGAATGTTTGTTTGGTACTAGTGTCGTTTGTTGTATTTCCTAACAACAACATGAATACGAACACCAATAATAAAGTTATTTAACTTAATATGTTTATTTTCCTTTTCACTACACATCAACAACAAAAGCAGAAAAAAACTACGACAAGCAGCAACAACAACTACAACATCAAAGTCAAAAATCCTCTTGAATATTTAAAACTTTCATTATGCAAAACATTTAGAGATTTGTTTTTACAGAATTAGTTGTTACTGCTGTTGGTTGGGTGTTTCTGAACTGTATGTGTTGGATGGCACAGTGGTGCCAAAAAAAAAAAAAAAAAAATAAAATAAATAAAATGTATAAAATTTAGACTTTGAATTGAGTTTGAATAAATATTGAAAATAGAATTTGTATGGAGCTTGAAAAAATATTTGTAATAAATACCTTACATGGCATTGAGCTCGAAAAAATTGTGCTTTATACAATTCAAAGTTTCAATAGTACTTGATTTTTTTTGTCTTTTAAATGCCTCGATTAAATGTTTTATTAAAAAATAGTTAGTTAAGTACTTAACTTTGTTATAAGAGACAGGGTTTTTGTAAAGAAGTTATTAATAGCTTCTGGGGAGAATATCTCAACACAAAACTAAAGGAACTGATGAGAATCAGTGGCGAAATCGGAAACTATAGTCTTCCCTGCCCTCTATATATCAAAATCTGAACTGATTTCAATGAGACTTATCAGAGATTAACTACAGCTCATTGTACAAAATTGTGTGGCAATCGTACACAAGTGCACAATTTACAATAAAATCGGAAGAAAATATATATATAGAAGATATATCTAAATCTGGACTGATTTTCAGGAAACTTAACACTCATCATTCTAGACCTATTTCATTACACTATGCCAAATTTCGAGCAAATCGAAAGATATATAGGGACGTTGGTGCACCATTTACATAAAATCGGAAGAAAATACATATGGGAGCTATATCTAAATCTGAACCGATTTTCACGAAACTTAACACACATCGTTCTAAACTTAATTCAGTACGCTGTGCCAAATTTCGTGCAAATCGAAGGATATATAGGGACTTTAGTGCCCCTTTTTAGATAAAATCCGACGACAATATATGGCAGCTATATCTAAATCTGAACCGATTTTTCTCAATTTCAATAGGGTTCGTCCTTGGGCCAAATAAGTGAACTGTGCCAAATTTCATCCAAATCGGAACACAAATGCGACCCCGTACTTTGTTAACAAAAATATATGGACGGACGGACGAACGGACATACATAAATCAAATTAAAAAGTGATTCTATGCATATTCTCAAAAGGAACATGTGTCTACCTCCTTTCCTTTTTAATTATTTATTTAATATTTTTATAACCACTGTCTCCAAAAATATTCAAATTTGAATTCTCATAAAATTAAAATACTTTAACATTCAACTTTGTTTTTCGTAAGGACCCTAATAAATGCTTCAATGAATAAGAATAACTTTTCCATTTGAGAAAGATATTTATGTGCATAATTTTCAACTTGACCTTGTACTCAAAATTATTGGCAGAAAGGCCAAAAAAGTTCAGTAGGCCTTGGAAGACAATTAGGAAAAGTAGGGGACACACTAATGATGGCCAGTGGCACTCAATAACAGAAACACATTTTGGGGAAACACCCCATACTATTAGGTCTTACAAAAAATTAAAAAAAAATCAAAAAACACTAATGATGACCAGTGTCACTCAATAACATTTTGGGGAAACACCCCATACTATTAGGTCTTACAAACAATTCAAAAAAAAAAAAAAACAAAAAAAAATTCTAAATTTAAAACATTATTTTTTCCATTCAAAGCCAATGGATTTTTTATATTTTTTAAACAAGTTTTCAATTGTTTTTCATTTTTATATTCCATTTTTACCTTGACTTTTTTATATGCGCCAATAGATTAAAAACACAAAAAAAGCGAATGAATAAGATAAAATAAAAAAATGTAATCCTTCAGACAATAACAACCAACGTTTTTTTTCTGGAGTTCCCCGGCCTTTGTCTTGTTGTCTTATAGTGGGTGTTTTGAAATCTCCGCTATTGCTTGTTATAGTAATGATAGTATTTCCGCAAAAGTGTTTTCAACAATTGTTAGTTTCCTATTTGTATTTTGGTGGTTTGGTTTGAAATACTTAATGGTTTTAAAATGCTTTTGTTTTTGTTGTTTTTTTTATAGAATAAAAATGTGAACAATTGTTTGTCCTTCAGTGTATTTTGTAGTTTTATAATTTTAAGAAAATATAAATTCGATGTCAGGGGTAATACACGGCATTTTTTTAAATGGGTTTGTGAAAAAAATATCTAAATGATTTGTGTGGGTGTCAGGGGGCATATGATTGAGTGCTATCAAATATACGCATAGATGTACAATGATTTGGAAAAAATTAAACCTATTATAAGAGAGATTTTTTCTAAAACTACTAGTATTTATTCAGGACTTTTCCTAGGCTCAGACAAACATAGAACAAACATATTTGTTCAAGAGCTTAAGCCAGACCGGGATTTTCCTATGGTTGGATAAAAAAAAAAATAATGACTGTAAAAAACGGGATTTTAAGATGTAATAAAATTTTTAATTAATATTTTCCCAGGGATCAGTGGAATTTTCAAAATTTTTGTTTAACCAAGGTCTGGATATTTCACCGAACAGATTTTTCAAGGACTAAGTATTGTTTTAAATGAATATTTTTTTCAAGGAGCAAGGCCTTGATTTTTCGAATACTTTTTTAAGAGCCAAGTCTTGCATTTTTTAATTTTTTTTTTTAATGTCTAAGACCTGGAGATTTGATAATGACATGATTTTTTTACGAATATGTCTTCAAGCGCCAAAATATTTTCTAGGGCCGTACCAGGGCTCAGACAAGGCGAGGATTTTGAAACGAATGTTTCTATGCCAAGTACATGTAATTAGGGCAGATTTAGATTCGTTTAGAAAAATATGTAAATCGATTTAAATCAAACTATTCATGATGCTACAACACAGAGCGCTGTTGAAGATATAATCTCCAGTTCATCCACAATAATCAGTTCATTATTTAGGGCACCCTTTAATGCTTGGTGCACAATTTGCTAAAAATCGGACGAACATGGAACCTATATCTATGGGACCTATATCTAAATCTGAACCGATTTCAATAAAACTTGGAACACTTTAGACTATCATAACTTCAGCTCGTAGTGCAAAATTTCGTGCCAATCGGAGTAAATGTGACTATTTGGTGCCCCATTTGCTAAAAATCGGACGAAAATATATATGGGAGCTATATCTAAATCTGAACCGATTTCAATTAAACACACGTTAGGCTATCCTAACGTTTTGCAACATGTTATGCCAATCGGCCTAAATTTGACTCCTTAGTGCACCATTTGCTAAAAATCGGATGAAAATATATATGGGAGCTATATGTAAATCTGAACCGATTTCAATTAAAATTGGCACACGTTAGGCTACACCAACTTTAGTACGTTGTGCAAAATTTTGTGCCAAATGGACTAAAATTGACTCTTATTTTTTCATAGATGTGAACATAAAACTTATGTGTGTTTCTTAAGGTCGCTCATAAATGTAACATTTTTTTACGATATTAAAGTGATTGGTGTTTCTTTAAAAATCGAGATTAAAAATTGTGTTGACATTTAATTTAGGGGCTATAATGTTAGTTGTTGATTATATGCAGATGTCCAGAGCCCTATTTAAGGAAAAATGACGCATACTTCTTACATTTCACGGGGTTTCCAATTTCATTTATTCCTTTTAATTATTGGATTAAAAATTTAGCATTTTTTAAATTATAAAGGTTTATTTCCATTACCTTAACACGACATCCGGGGAGCGTATAATTTCTGTTGTTAATTATACGCAGTCGTGTACAAACTCTATTTAGAGGAAATGGTGTGCTCATCCCTGCATTACAAGACCTTCCCATGTCACTCCACCTTTTCAATGCTTCACTATTAATTTCAAAACTTTCTTATTATTAAATATTAATATATAGCATAAAACTTGCATGAGCATATGACTGTCATATGTTAGCCCCTAACCGATAAAAACTTTAAAAGTTGTTTCTTCTCGTCGTCTTCCGAATAAAACTGCTGGCACAAAACAGTTAGTTAGTTAGTCAGTCAATTTATTACATCAATTTGCAAACTATAAAATGTTGCATCATTGAATGGTGCCACCACTTGATTGACTATAGCCAACCACAAAATAGTTGAAATTTGCCACATTTGCTATTCATGAAAGTTGCAATTTTTTTTTGTTCTCGAAACTACAAAACGTTTTTCTTGTGACTGGCACCCTTGCCACGTTTTTTGCTCATCGACGAACAAATCGAACAGAAACATATTTAAAAAGTTTTCTTATTCTATGATTCTTGAGCTTATTTGTTGGCGTTGCAGAAAGTTTTTTTTTATTCTTTGTTAAGGTATGGTATGGTAAATATGGTGCATGGTTTCGTTGAAGTTGCGTTCGGTACTGCAAACTGAGAAAAAGTAACTTTTAAAAAGTACATAATTTTTATATTAAAAGACGCCATGGAGTGAACATTTAAACTTGGCACGTTCGAACATAAATGTCGTTGAAAACTTTGAATATAATATTGTTGGCGGATAATCGATAAAATATGTTATTGGCAAGTAATGCCTCCCATACTAAGGAAGGCAGGTGTGTTATTGCATACATACATATTTTAGGGAAAATAATTTTAAAATTTTTGGAATCTAAATAATACATTTTCAAAATATAGATAGTTACAAAATTCGAATTTTTTTTGATATTATTTTCAAAATATTAAATTTAAAAAATATATATTATTATTTCAAAAATAATATCAAAAAATTTAAAATTTTTAACTTTCTTTTAAAGTTTTGCAAATCTGTATATATTACTTTCAACCCCTATATTGTTTGAATATTGGGATTAAATGTGAGATTGGGATTAAATGTGAGAATTGTGAGAAAAAAGAGAATTGCAACACCCAGTAGAGAAATTAGAGGAAGTGGACAGATGTTGCAAGGAAAATACCAAAGTCGGACGGAGCCGACTATATGATACGCTACACAATTTTTGGTATACAAACGAAGAAGTCTTAGTATTTTCATTGCAACCTATCGTTATATATACTAATGTAAATAAAGCTTTAGAAATATCCTCTAATAATTTTGGACAGAATTATTGTAAAAATGACCGGGCTTCAATTTTGGCAATCGAACATTGGGACTTTCGTGAACATCTACCGAATATATCAATAGGAGCTGTTTCAGTAGGGCTCGTTCTTGGGCGATGTGCCAAATCTCATAATCTTACTCAGATCATAAATTTGATTTGTACTTTGTATAGAATAATACATGATAACTGAAACCCCTAAGGGGATAACCCCATCAGTTGAGGGAACTTGGAAAATGATCCAATTTTGTTTATAAAACATAATTTATGATATTATAAGAAAAATTATGATCCGGCTTAGATTAGGTTGAAAAGAGGGGTGTTTAATACCACCACATGTCCAACAAAGGAAGGATATACACATTAGGCAGTTGAGGCCTGTTGTGCGCTCTAGAAATGCGGAGAAAGTTAGTTATGTTTAGATTAAACATCTTGGGTTTGAAGAACTTCTTCAGTCTTCTTCATTCACACCCCCTAAGATCGGTTAGTCCGTGAACAGTGTAATTTCCCACGAATTGTTTCCGAAGGCATTTAAATGCTGGACAATGGCACAGGAAATGTTCCAGCGTTTCACTGTCTTCCCAACACGTTCTGCACCTGCTGCTACCTTCGCATCCAATCTTGAGTAGATGTGCCTTCAGGCTGAGGTGCCCCATAAGAATACCCTTCCGTCTACTTGTTTCTTTTTTGTTTAGCGTTAGTATTTGCTTAGTTTTTCTTCATTTGGGTCACCCCATACGATTTTAGTGATCTTTCCTGTCCCCTCATTTTCCCAAAGGTTTTTGTGGGTCTCATTCGGAGTGGGCGAATTCTTTTTCGTTTTATAACATATTTGGATATATTTTATAACATATTTGTTCATTTCCTTCTCAGATTTATTCTTACTTTCTTTTTTTTCTTATTTTACTATATTTCACAGTGTTTCACACCTTCATTTTGCCCACTTGAAAATGTCTCCTACTAGCATGTTACTCCAGTTCTCACCTGCATTTTTCCTCCACTTGAAAAAAAATTCACATCTTGCTACTTAACCCCCCAACGGTTGTTCGACAATAAATCGCATCTTTTATTTTCGATTTTTGCTTACTTTTGCTTTCAACGCAAAAAAAGAAAACAAAAAAACACGAAAACAAGCACCTGTAATTGGAATTGAAAGTGTGATTGTTGTTTCAAATTTCCCGGTATTATTTTTTTTCGTATCAGCATAAAATTACTCAATTTTAAGATACACAGGTTGCTGTGTGTTTCATGCGTGAGTATTGCCTGACTTTGGGTTAAAATGAATGGTTGTTTTTTTATTTCGAAGGTAACAACAAGTACCACCCACTGTGCTAGTGAATTGATGTGGTGTGTAAAATGTTTTTTTTTTTTTTTTTTTTTTTTGTTTTTCGAAGGGAGTAAAATATCAAATTTAACAACGAAAGCCAAAGCACGAAAAATACGAAGAAGAAGAAGTTGAAATAAAAACAGACATTTGTCGTAAGACATTCGTAGCAGACTGCAGAGGGAAATACGACCAGCTAACCAACCTCAAAAACAGCCAAACCACTCAACTTTATGAGGTGAAAATTGCCATGTAAATGATTCTGACTATCGATAACACACCACCACCTCTTGAAACTCGTCTGAACTCAGACAATGTAGGTCAGAGGTTAAAAAGTTTCATTCGCAAGCGAAAGGTACAATTGTGTAGATGGATGAATGTACATATGTATTCATGTTTGTATGTATGAGTGAAGTAAAGTCCTATGTGAAGTGGCATGAAATATTTGTATGAATGAAGGAATGAATAAATGGTGGATAGAAATCTTATGAGGGCGTTGTTTTGTTTCTTGATTCCAAATAAGCTATTTGTATGTAGAAACAAAATTAAAGAGGGTTAAAGGTGAAGTGAAAGCAAATATAGGTTAAGGGATATTTAGATGATTTTTGTTGTTTTCATTTAAGCGGCAATATGACTTAAATTTAAATGTTTTTTTCTTTTTTAATACAAGGAAGAGTTATGTAAATTTGCACTTGCCTAAAAAAAAGATGTTTACTTGTGGCAAATAAAAAAATCAAAATTTACCGGAGCTTTTTTATTTGGGCCAGGGATGAACTATGTTGATATTGCAAAAAATCGGATCAGATTTGGACATAGGACATAATACCCTATAGATTGACGTTCCAGGATCAATCGAAATTGGTTAAAATTTAGATATAGCTCCCATATGTATTAGTTTGGGGGAAAATCCATTATTTTTTAGATGAACTATAGGACTCTATTTAATACGCTTCGGAATGTACGATTTGGGCCATATATGTAAAATTTGTTTTCTTGTGTGATTTGTTGCCATCATAAAGGTAACTTCATAATGTCTCTCTCATATAAGTCCTGATCTCTATTTGCAAAAAACTCTAGTAGTCGATTTTCACAATCCTTCCTCGATACCAATTTTTTATCATTAAATTTTGCAATTCAAGAAAAAGATGGTTATCGCTTGATGCCAATTCCGGACTGTATGGCGTATGCATTAAAACTTCCTAACCAAGCTCCCGAAGTTTTTGGCGTGTCACTGTAGATGTGCGTGACCTAAGGTTGTCCTGGTGGAATACGACACCTCTCCTGTTGGCCAATTCAGGCCCTTTCTGGTCAATTGTAAATGATTTAAAACAGTTTTATGGTCGATTTTAGCTCATGGGCGATGTTAGCACTGCTAACATACCGGTCAAATTCGATAATTTCTCCGATTTTATTGACATTTTCGACAAGCGGCCTAACTGTGCGAGGTGCATCTTTAAGCCGCTTGACTTGCATTTTCGCCTTTGTCAAATAAAACCTGTAAAATTTACCGAATTTTCTCATTGTTCACTTCCATTTTTAACACCCTGTAACTCACAACTGAATGCACCAAACAAAAAACAGCAACATAATTTTTTGCTGCGAAATGTCACCCTTCTAACGAGCAGAAATATGAAATTACTTGATCGATACTTTACGAGAAATCTATCAGTACAGCCGAAAAAATAATCGATTTCTTTTTCCCCAACCTAGTATTTTCCTCTGATTTGATCGCTATGGTGTGACCAAATATTGTAAAGCGTACCGTATTATGTTCGATTACACATAAATGATAGACCAAAGAACTTAAATTTATGTCCGATGTCATGTCAATGGACCACCTGGTGTACATCGGTATGTTATTATAATTGAAGATTAGAATAACAATCCAAGGAGTATTTCTTGTTCATACCCAAAGTGGTGAGGGGTATTGGCGGTCTCGTCCGACTTTTATCCCTTCTTTGTTGGTGTTAGCTTTTTTATGTCTTAGGCCACAGCAACAGGTTCATTCGATCAATAAGACCACCAAAAATACACAAAATTAAAATCCACATTTTCATTTTTAAAGTAAAAAAATATTAATTGCAAAATTTTCCTCTCAACATAAAACAAAATAAATCCCCCTTGGCCCTAAATCCCCACCCGCCAATATTTCAATTTCCCGCTAACCCAATTCCCTACATTTCATGCGTCAGTCATACATTCTATATTAGCTGTCTTTCAATTTACAATTGAAAACATGACAACAACAGAAACAACAACAACAAATTCATTCATACAGCAAATACATATTCATCAAACAAAAATGAAAATGAAAGAAAAAAACAGAAACAGAAACCACCCAATGTATGAAGTAAATCTCTTGTGTCATGATTTTCATATAAAGATATTAGCTGCTTCAGCTTCCACATCTCAATCCTCAAAATATTGTGTATGTGCGTGTGTGTTTGCGTTTGTTCAATTCCCCATAGCATGTTCTCTTAGCATTTGCAAAAGTCTCCGAAATGATGTTTAACATGCAAAACACATGTTGAATATTTTGGAATATTTACTTTTTCGTTGTTGTATTTCGACATTTCCTTTTTTGGGTTCTATCAAAACCATCAGAATCATCTTCGTCGTTTGCATGCAAAATCATCTTCCCCACATCATCTACACCCACAACATCATTTTTATCGTTATCTTCCTTAGAGGGAAAACGGAAAAGAGGGATGCCTGTCTGTTTAGCCATGCAATAAATATGGAGCACCGTTCTAGTAGGTAAAAATAATATTTTTTAAGAAATATATGAATATGAATGAATGATTTTCCGTAGAGGTATATAAAAAAGCTTGAGAATTTGCATTTCATTTTTTGGCAAATGCAAAGAAAAGGGAAATAGAGGAAGACACACGGCCAGACACATAAATATTTATTTATGTTTGTTGGCTTACAGCTATGGAAAAGGTAGAGGAGTAAATTATGTTGATTCACTTGATAGTCCTTGCAGGTTTTCCTTTTTTCCTTGAGTTTAACCAAACAATTTGAAATGAATTGCTGTAATGGCATTTTGAATTTAAAGGATTTCCGGGGTAGAAACGTTACTTTTTTTAAAATAAAAAATTAAAGTGAATTTTGGTATTCAATTCTAAAAAAGAAGGTATTTATGTTGTATGCGGGGATTGAGGAAACCTTGGCATTACAAAGAAAAATATAGAGTGACACAGCTATTTTCTAAAACTTAAAAAATATAATTTTTCCGATGTTTGAAGAGACTTGGATTTAATAAAAAACTAGTCTTTTTCGATTTTTCAATAAGATGTGTTGATTCAATAAAATAAATTCGGATACCTGAACTTGGTGTAGATTTAATAAGAGTCGTGGATTTTATAAAAAAAATATATAAATTTTTTTGAATTCTATAGTAGGTGTGGATTTAATAATACACATTTCTTCGGAGCCTATAAGAGGCGTGGATTATATAAACAATATTTTACCGATGTCTACAAAGGAGATGAGCTTAATAAACAAAAATTCGATGCTTTAAAGAGCCGTGGGTTTTATAAAAAATCTTTTTCCAAGCCTTTAGGAGGTGTAATTTTTATAAAAAATATGTTTCTTAGCGTATAGGTGGGATGGATTTTATAAAAAATTATTTATAAAAAATATTTTTCCAATTCTATAGGAAGCGTGGATTTTATAAAAAATATATATTTTTCCAAGGCGAGAATTTTATAAAAAAATTGTTAATTTTTCAAGACTGAAGAAGGCGTGGATTTCATAAAAAAAATAGTTTTCAAAGGCGTGGATTTGGTAAAAAAATAGATTTTCAAGGCGTGGATTTTATAAAAAATAGGGTTTCAAGGCTTGGATTTAAAAAAAATAGTTTTCCAAGGCGTGGATTTTATAAAAAAATAGTTATAAAAAAAATAGTCCAGACCTATAGCAGGCGTGGATTTTATAAAAAAAATAGTTTTCCAACCCTATAGAAGGCGTGGATTTTATATAAAATATTTTTTCAAGCATCAATCGAGGCGTAGATTTTTTAATCAGGCATCCAACAATCGAGGCGTGGATTTTATATAAAAAAATATTTATAAAAAATAGTTTTCCAACCCTGTAGAAGGCGTGGATTTTATATAAAAAAATATTTATAAAAAATAGTTTTCCAACCCTATATAAGGCGTGGAATTTATATAAAAAATATTTTTCCAAACCTGTAGGAGGCGTGGATCTTATAAAAAATATTTTTCCAATCCTATAGGAGGCGTGGATCTTATAAAAAATATTTTTCCAATCCTATAGGAGGCGTGGATCTTATAAAAAATATTTTTACAATCCTATGGGAGGCTTGGATCTTATAAAAAAATATTTATAAAAAAATTCCTATCCTATAGGAGGTGTGGATCTTATAAAAAAATATTTATAAAAAAAAATCCTATCCTATGGATCTTATAAAAAATATTTTCCAATCCTTTAAAAAATAATATTCCTAGCTTATAGGAGGCGTGGATTTTATAAAAAATATTTTTCTAATCCTATAAAAAATAATATTCCTAACTTATAGGAGGCGTGGATCTTATAAAAACTAATTTTTTCATTGCAACACTTAAATCGTTAAGCTCGACTCGAAAGAGAATAAATAACACACTTAAAAAAACTAATTTCCTTAGCCTATAAGAGGCGTTGATCTTATAAAAAATAATTTTCATAGCCTTTAGGAGGCGTAGATTTTTTAAAAATATTTTTCCGATGCCTATGAAAGCCGTGGATTTTATAGAAAATATTTTTCCGATGCCTATATTTTTCCAACCCTATAGGGAGAGAGGATTCAATAGAAATATTTTTCAATATCTATAGGAGGCGAGGTTTTATTAAAAAACACTTTTTTGGTTAAAAAACATATTTTTTGATGTCCTAGGGAGAGAGGATTTATTATTTCTACCCAATCAGTATCCTATATATACAATTAAGACAAGTTTGTTCGGAAAACATGCAGAACCTAACTAAAATATCAAAATTTGGAAAGTGGACCAAAAGATCTCTACCGGGATTTCAAGTCTCCACAGAGTATTTTCCCGATCAATAATTTACATACTGTATGATGTCCCGCACGAATAATTCGAGATATGACACATTTTACACACCTTAAGCCGAATCCTAATATATATTGTCTTGCCACCGCTTTGTTTTTGTTCCATTATACAAAACTACATCCAACGGCATTAAGTGGATGTATGTGTCTGTGTGTGTGTGAGTGCTGTTCACTTCATCATCATCATCAACCTAGTCAGCCAACTAACTCTCTCTCATTCAATAATTCTTTATAATGGAAACCAGCAACAACAAAAAATTGTTATGCAAATTAAATTTTGTGTTCTTTTAGACTGCACGGCAATGAGCTTTTAACAGGAAAATAAGCAATCCCTCATTGACAGGATGTTCATCGGAGCAATGACGATGATGATGATTTTGATGATGTATCCTTACCTGTAAAATATTTATGTTTTTTCAAGGGTGGATTATGATTGCTGTTTGCGGAAGTAAAGTAACTTTAAGGCAGCAATGTGATAAGAATATGAAATTGTTTTAAATTTCAGATTTAAAGAAAATCAAAATGGATGTAAAGAAACTGTTGCATAAAAGATGAACAAAATTGATAAAGAATGAAATTTTAAAGGGAAAGATATGATGATTTTTTTTTTAGAAAATTGAAGGCCATCCAGAATAATAAAAATGATAGTCAGATCTGTATATATCATTCTACCCTAAATGAAACCGAAATAAACTTGAAAATTTATATTGTCTGAATATTTAACTCCACTCGAAGTTTCAGTTGCTTTCTGAAGCCTCTCCGGAAACGTTTCATGATATGAAATTTGACGAAGGTTCCATTGTCACCATTTTTTTTATTCCCAACGTTCCTTTTACCTTTTCCCTCTTCCAACGCACATTTCTGCCAACCTGAGAATTGCTAATGCATTCACATGGAAAATATGCCAAACAGCATAAGAAAACGAAAATAAAAATCGTTAGCTGTTGGCTGCAAGGCAAATGGAAAAAAATATACTCCTCATTTTTTGCCACAAAATTTTCCTTCGAAGGACCAAAATCAACAAGCGTGTTGGTGGCTAAATCTTAAAAATAAACATTAAAATTCAAAACTTGCTTAAGGTAGCTGCCGCACTGGAAAACAAAGTTTAAATGTTAAACAGAAAAATAATTAAAAAGAGAACACGAGGTTTCTTCTTTTTTTTATTTTTCGAATTTATCACGCTTGACTTCATTGGTATTATACAGGCAGGCAGTCAGGTGCTTCTTTGCTAAATGATTAACCAAGCAAAATGTAAGCGAAATAAAAAAGGAAAAAATTGGAACAGGTAAAGCAAAAATGGAATAAAAACTCGAAATTAAAAAGGGATCAAATGGCGTTTTTCTGCAAAATTTGGAATCTCAAATAAGCGGAACAATTGTGATAGGAATAACGAGTGGAAATAAAGCCAGCATTTAGAAGAAAGAAATGAGAAAAAAGGATTGTGAAAATTCAGTTGCTGAATATTAAACGTTTAAATGAAAAAATTATATTCAGCTGCTGATAAAAAATACAATGTAAATTTGCTTTTAAGGAGTCAAATTTAAAATTTTTATATTAAAAAAATAGTGTCTGAATAGTAAATTTCCAATATAAAAATGTACATTCAACTGTTGAGTATTAACATTTCCGCTGAAACCTTTTAATTCATTACATTTTCGAGAGAAAATATATTACTCAACTTCTGAAAGATAAATTTCTTCTAGAAAATATCCTATTAAACAGCTATATGCTATATTTTCTATAGAAAATATTTTATTCAGCCACAGAATAATACATTTTATATAAAAAATATTCTATTCAGTCAGAGAATAATATATTTTCCATAGGAAATATTATATTCAGCTACAGAATTATACAATTTCTACAGGAAATATTTTATTCAGCTGCTGAATGATATATCATTCATGATGAAAAGTAAATTTTCTTTAGAAAAATAACTATTCAGCTGCTGAATAGTAAATTTTCTATGGATAAATTGTTATTCAGCTGATTAAGACAATTTTTTCTATAAAAAAATTCCTATTCAGCTGATGAATAGTAAATTTTCTTTAGAAACATTGCTATTCAGCTGCTGAATAGTAAATTTGCTTTAGAAAAATTGCTATTAAGCTGCTGAATAGTAAATTTTCTATAAAAACATTTCTAATCAACTGCTAAATAGTAAATTTCCTTTAGAAAACATGCTATTCAGCTGCTGAACAGTAAATTATTGAAAACATTTTATTCAGCTGCTAAATCTAACTGCTGAAGAATGATTTCCCGTTAGAAAATCTATTATCCAGTTGCTGAATACTTAAATTTCCTACCGGAATTTTCTTATTCTGCTGCTGAATTATGCAAAAATGTTATTCCGCTACTTTATTTAATAACTAAAATCAATTTTTATGACTTCAAATAAAAAAATATCTTCTACCCCACTGACTTCCATTTTGTTTTGAATCTGCAAAGCAACCACCACAGCTTTTGCTTAGCCAATAAATGAAAGGCTTACTCCACTCGCTACTCCAGCTATAAAAGAAGAAATTTACATTTTTCAACAATCCGGCAATCCGTACAAATGATAATCGCACACAAATACAGATATAAAAATTACACTAATATACCGATACAATCAACATAAGCAGTAGCTGAAAAGAAAAAAAAACAACACAATCCGAAAACAAATGGAACAAAATTTCCATACACACAATCAAATGACCCGCGCTACAAAAAAAATTGGTATAAGCGCTAAGTGCAACAAATCCAAATGAAGCGCATAATTAATGGGCTCAAAGCATAGCAGGAGAAGAAAAAAAAACGAAATGGGTGAAAAATCCAGTAACAACCGTGCTGCTTGCTGAATGACTGGGTAGGACAAGAAGCAACATAACGACCAAGGCATTACTCTTTTGGTTGTAATGTTATGTTCCACAGCAGCTACTACAACTATTGCTGGCTGATTTGCCGCCTGATGATGTCGTTTGTTCGGCAGCACCAACACCAGTCCCCTTATTCAAATAAAGTGGCTTAACTTGGCTATTGTAGCGAGCTACGAAAACTACAAATTTTCTGAATGCGTGGCACACTTTTGTGACGATTCAGCAAATGCTGATTTGCCGATGCCCTCTCGTTGGCCTTAGCATAGCAAATCCAATAGAGTGCTGAATAGTGGAGAAAAAACGACAACGACAACTAAAAATAGAAATGAAGATTCAACATTTTGTCCATGCCCGGAGAAGAGTCATTCCGTTTTGTTCGTTTTGTGTTAAATACAGAAGTGTTAAAGCTTATGTTTATGATAATCGCCTGAAAGCTAACTAACTAAAGTTTAAGTATGTGCGCTCGCAAAAGCAGCAACAACAACAAAACTAGAAGCCTGTTAGCCAAGCAATATTTCCAATGAACCAGGCAGCAAATAAGGGGGACACCAGCACCATTTTCCAGAATTCATGGTTCCCGTTCTTTATGCCACTTTCATGCAAAATAGCGCCTCGAAGTCTGTAAATGTGTGTTTCGGGGTGTTGAGTGTCATTACAATGGGAAAGAGAAGTTTGGGGAGGAAAAATAAAAGCAGTTGAATATATTTTTCTTCATAGAAACTAGCCGCGGCTGAATAAAATATTTTCTATCAAAAATTTAATATTCAGCAGATGAATAGAATATGAAGACTTACTATTTAGCTTCTGAATAGAATATGTTTCTATACAAAATTTACTATTCAGCAGCTGAATAGAAAATTTTGCATAAAAATTTAGTCTTCAGCAGCTGAATATTTTCTACTGAAAATTTACTATCCAGCGACTGAATAGAATATTTTCTATTGAAAATTTACTATTCAGCAGCTGAATAGAATATTTTCTATTGAAAATTTACTATTCAGCAGCTGAATAGAATATTTTCTATAGAAAATTTACTATTCAGCAGCTGAATAGAATATTTTCTATAGAAAATTTACTATTCAGCAGCTGAATAGAATATTTTCTATTTAAAATTTACTATTCAGCAGCTGAATAGAATATTTTCTATAGAAAATTTACTATTCAGCAGCTGAAGAATATTTTCTATAAAAAATTTACTATTCAGCAGCTGAATAAAATATTTTCTATAGAAAATTTACTATTCAGCAGCTGAATAGAATATTTTCTACTGAAAATTTACTATTCAGTAGCTGAATAGAATATTTTCTATTGAAAATTCACTATTCAGCAGCTGAATATAATATTTTTTATTGAAAATTTACTATTCAGCAGCTGAATATAATATTTTTTATTGAAAATTTACTATTCAGCGGCTGAATAGAATATTTTCTACTGAAAATGTACTATTCAGCAGCTGAATAGAATATTTTCTACTGAAAATGTACTATTCAGCAGCTGAATAGAATATTTTCTACTGAAAATGTACTATTCAGCAGCTGAATAGAATATTTTCTATTGAAAATGTACTATTCAGCAGCTGAATAGAATATTTTCTATTGAAAATGTACTATTCAGCAGCTGAATTGAATATTTTCTCTTGAAAATGTACTATTCAGCAGCTGAATAGAATATTTTTTATTGAAAATTTACTATTCCGCAGCTGAATAGAATATTTTCCAATGGAAATTTTCTATTAAGCAGCTGAATAGAATATTTTCCAATGGAAATTTTCTATTAAGCAGCAGAGTAGAATATTTTCTCTTGAAAATTTAATATTCAGCAGCTGAATAGAATTTTTTCTCTTGAAAATTTACTATTCAGCAGCTGAATGGAATACTTTCTATTGAAAATTTACTATCTAGTAGCTGAATAGAATATTTTCCAATGAAAATTTACTATTAAGGAGCTGAATTTATATTCTTCACATAAAGTTCACTATTCAGCACCTCAATTTTATGTTGTTAAAGGAAATTTTATTTTTCACCTGCTGAATTAAATTTTCTTCTTAGAAATTTAGTTTCCCTTAATTTTCCATACCCTCCCTCCGTACCTGATTTCCTGCACACCAATTGCTTTGCAATTGTAATTGTCACCAAAGACCACTAACTTAGGAGTCAAATGATAGGCTCGTTGTTCGCTGACTCAAATGAGTATAGACTGACTCAAAGTGATTAGAGTAATTTATATGAGGCCATAATTTAGCCCAGAAGCACAACAAAGAAATGGGCGCACAAACACACACACACCCAACAACATACAACATGTTCGCCCCAACTAAATTGGAACTCATAAAATATTCCCGGAAAAGAGGGACATAGCGACAATTCAACTAGAATCGAGTCGAGAGTTAGTTAAGGCAACCAAATGAAGGCTTTTGATGACGGCGCGGTTTCAAACCGTTGGTGTTGATGATGAGGTTCATCGTTTTGCATTGTAATGTGAAATTTGCCTTAAAACTCACTTGAAACCATCATTAGATGAACGAGGCAAAGGAAAAGAGACCAAAGTGTGGAGGGTGGCATAATATTGTGCAACAACACCACGCCACCACAAGTAAAAGAAGATGAATAAATGAATGAAATGAAATGGAAGGAAAATGAAGACATTAACATTAATAATGACAGAAGTGCAATCCCGCGTTCAAACGACACAATTCTTGTTGCAATCAAGCACACACACAGAAGCACACACATATATGAATACACTTCCCCGAATGCATGCAACATTTAGGTTGTTTGCATCAATGGCAATATTGCCGTAAGTAATATATGTACGTAATGTCATCAACATAATGTTGATGTTGTTGTAATGCTAATTTTTTTGATTATAATGATGATGATGATATTTGGGATAATAATGCTGATAATGATTATGACCTGAGCATGATGCCTAGTGGCGGTGTTGTTGTATTTTTTATATTATTCATGTGGACATGATGGAGCAGCTATTAGCAAAGCAAAATATTTAAAGCTGCTGGTGGTTTGTTTTGTTTTATTTTCGAAGGAAGGGAGATTTGGAAAACACCAGTTAGGTAGCATCTAGTGTGCATGACAAGTTAACTAAGGGTCAGGTGGGGTGTTAAGTTGAAACTAGCTTCGGCAACAATTTTATGAATTGCAAAAACAAAATTTTATGAATTTTTAGAGCGAGATGCAACAGCACTTAAATGTAAAATGGTAACACTAGGATACAAAAATTTCAAAAGAAAAAGAATCGAAATTTTCAAGATCCCTTATAAGAGCGAATTTATTTTTTTTATAATAAACAACACGCGAAGATTTTTTTAAGATATTTTCAATATCCAAAATCCAATCCAACAAGGCGTGGATTTTTAAAAAAACAATTTTTTTCAGTACCCGAAAAGGCGTGTATTTCAAAAAAAAAAAAACAATTTTTTCAGTGCCCAAAAAAGCGTGGATTTAAAAATATTTTTTCAGTATCCAACAATGCGTGGGTTTTTCGGAAATATTTTTCAGGACCCAACAAGGCGTGGATTTTTTAGAAAATATCTTTCAGTACCCAACAAGGCGTTGATTTTTTAAAAAGTCTTTTTCCAGTGCCAAACAAGACGGGGATATATTTAAACCAGTAACGAAAGTAGAAAAGTCGGACTGGGCCGACTATATGATACGCTTCACCACTTTGGGTATATTGTACATACTCTTTCTGCAACCTATGATAAATTTAATTTCATTCGGGCAGATTTAGAGTCGTCTGCGTACTATGGGACACATTTATGGAAAACGATATAAAGCAATATTGATGCACGCTATTCGGTATGCCGCACTGTTAAAAATGTAATTTCAAACACCCGTTCGAAATACATATGTAAGCTATGGATGCATCTGTACCAATTTCTACAAAACGCTATAACGTAATGCAAGTCCCAATTTGATACGTTGTGCAAAAAATAGTTCATGTTAATCGGACAAAAATTAGGAACTTGGTGCTCCATAAAGGTAAAACGGGTGAATATATATGTATATGTGGGAGCTATATCGAAATCTGAACCTGAATTTTTCCGAAACTTATCACACATCATTCTAGACTCAATTCAGTACGCTATGCCAAATTTCGTACAAATCGAAGGATATATAGGGACTTGGGTGCATTATTTACCTTAATTCGGACGAAAATATATATTTGGTGATATATCTAAATCTGAACCGATTTTCACGAAATTTAACACACATCGCTCTAGACTTATTTCAGAACGCTGTGCCAAATTTCGTGCAAATCGAAGTATATATAGGGACTTGGGTGCATTATTTACCTTAAATGACGAAAATATATATTTGGTGCTACATCTAAATCTGAACCGATTTTCACGAAATTTAACACACATCGCTCTAGACTTATTTCAGAACGCTATGCCAAATTTCGTGCAAATTGAAGGATATATAGGGACTTGGCCGCATTATTTAACTTAAATCGAACGAAAATTTATATGGGAGCTATATCTAAATCCGAATAGATTTTCACGAAACTTAACACACATCATTCTATACTCAATTCTGTACGCTCTGCCAACTTTCGTGGAAACCGAAGGATATATAGGGACCTTGGTGCACTATTAACCTTAAATCGAACGAAAATATATATGGGAGCTAAATCAAAATCTGAACAGATTTTTCCCAATTTTAATTGGGTTCGTCCTTGGGCCGAATAAAGGAGCTCTGCCAAATTTCATCCAATTCGTGCGACCTGTACTTTGTTTGCAATTTAACATGGACAGACCAACGGACGGACAGACATGCATAAATCGATTTAAAAAGTGACTCTATGCATATTCTCAAAAGGAGCCATGTGTCTATCTCGTTTCCTTTCGCCTGTAACAAACATATGCACAAAGACATAATACCATGTGCCACTCTGTGGAGATGGGTATAAAAATATGTTTTCAAATCCCAACAAGGCTAAAGATCGACCTATATTTATTGTATATAGGGACCATATTTGATATCAGTAATTTTTTGTGAGAACTAAAACCAGAATCCTCCAAATACCAAATAAGTTATATGGGAGCTACCTCGAAACTTATAATTTCGGCTTTGTGATACCTGCAAAAATTAAATTATTTGACCTTTAACTTTTGTTGTAGCCCAGTGTTTTTACTTAAAAATTCAAAATTATTATTCTTACCATTGTTGTTGTACATTAAAATTTATGAGTACAATATTTTTTTATTCCATGGTCCTCTACAGCAACAACATCAAGTCAACATCTCTGGCAAAGCATTAAATCAAGTAGCTAGAAAATAATGTTTTTTGCAGTTGTAGTTATGTGTGACCATTGTTGTTGCTGTTGTTGTCGTCGCTGTCTCCTCTATAAGCTCATACACAAGCTGAATTGTGTTGGAACATTTATCACAAATGTCAGGCTAATATTGGCCCCAAACGCCAAGTTCACTTCGGGTTAGCATGCGAATTTTGACACGTCATCTATGGAAGGACGGACGAGCGAACAGGGGAACGGTGTTGGCTGCTTGGCAGCTTTTATCTCACACTTTTCTTTCAAATACTTTGCTCGCCGTCGGTTTGTTTGTTTTTGTGTGTTTTGGGGCGCGCAAATATTCGCTACCGAATGTGAAAGAAGTCAAAGCCATGGGGGCTTGGAACCATGCAACAGACTGTATGTAAAAACAACAACAACAAAGTATGGTTTGGAAAACACTAACGAAAGAAAAATTATGAAATGGTCAAAAGCTGGCAATAACAACAACAACAATGGCGTCACTTCATCTATGACAACAGTTGCACTTTAGTGCAGTTAAGTGTGCAACAGACACACATGCAAACAAATGCATCGCGTGGCATGCAACAGTGTTATTTATATACACCCTGACGACAATCTCCAGTGTTTTTTTGGGGTCATGATAAATGATGATAATGCTCTTGGAAAAATCATTTAAGGATTTTTGCACAACAAAGCAAGAAAGAAAACAACAACAACAAAACAAACAGCAAATATTTATTAGCTGCAGTTATTTTTCACGGAAATTACGAACGCCAAACTTTGCTGTGGGGATGCCTTAATGCTAAGAAATATGGCAAGCAATAAATTGTGTGGAGTCCCCGAGGTAATTGAAACAACTTAATTTTGGGAAATGGAAGGAAGGACGCTTTTTAAAAGAAAAAAATTGCCGAAACCTGAACAATTTTTTTATAAAAGAAATATTTAAAAAAATTTAAAATTAAAGAAATACTTCAAAAATCATGTCCATCGTAGGCGTAGAATTCAAAGTCTATCAAGGTGAATCCTAGGCCTGGATTAAAAAACGTTTTTCAAGGTACATCCTAGGCCCAGATTAAAAGGCGTAGATTTTATTAAAAGAAATATTTTTAAAGGTGCATCCTAGGCGTAGATGAAAAAATATACCTTAAGGTCCATCCTAGGCGTAGATATTATAAAAAAATATTTTTCAAGATCTATCATAGATTTGCATCTTAGGCGTAGACTTAAAAATAAAAGATCCTAGGCGTATTTTTTAAATATTTTTCAAAATGTGTCCTAGGCGTAGATTAAAAAAATAATTTTCAAGGACCATTTATCAAGAAACATTATTTTTCAAGATCCTAGGCGTACATTTAAAAAAATACTTTTCAAGGTCCATCCCAGGAGAAGATCTGATAGACTTCGATTTTAAAAAAATAAACTTAGGTTTGTTAGAAATAATTTTTAAAATTTAATCGTAGCCACATATTTTTAAGGTAATCGATTTTATTAAAAATAAATAGATTTTAAACAAATTTTAAGGGCCCTGAGAGGCTTATATTTACATTTAAAAGTTTTTTCCAGGTACATCCTAGGCGTAGATTTTTAAAAACACATTTTTCAAGGCATAAGCGTAGATTTTCTATAATTTTTAAGGCACTGATAGTCGTAGCAAGTCTTTAAGGCGAACTGAGCTCAAATAGTCCCTCAGAAGAACTGGTTACACCCCTATTTCTGTCTATATAACCAACATGGTTCTATGAATAATTGACGGCCCATTCAAGATTTCTATAATTTTTTCATAGTTTTCTTTTTCATCTGCCTGATTTTTAGTTTTAGAACGTAATTTTTATTCTTAAACATATATCTTCAATACTTTAGTATTATTTTTTTCTTCCATAATCCTTCTTTTCATCATTGCCACTTTGCCAGTCGTGCTCACACGCACACACACACATTTTTTTTCTACACACAACTATTTAATAAAGAATGATAGAAAAAAATAATGTGCGTGTGAATAAATCTCAAGTGGTTTTGCCGAACTGTCAAATGTCTGTGAGAGACAGAGGATGTGCGATGCGCTTCATTTGCGTTCCATTCATAGTTTCAAAAAAAACCTTGGCACGTTGGATACAACAAATCCCTAATAATAATGTGATGGCTGCTTTTCGTGTTCGTGTTGTATTGTAGGTGCTGATGATGATAGTGCTATGTGCCATGTTCCTGAGCTAGAGCTATGCCACGATTCCACATATGATATGTGTGACATGTGGAGGAACCAACAAAAAAATCTGAAGGTATTCATGATCTTCATAGTTGGATTTATGCCATTCATATCAAAGAATGAACCCAAAAAAAAAAAAACTTCTGAAAAGAATAAGGAGTGCGTGTGGAGATTCCAGTTGTTAGTGTTAAGTTATGTGTGTAATTTGTTATGTCGGCGAGCTGTTTGTATGCAGACGAAACGAATATTTTTTTGGTCACTTTATAATGTAGGGTTATGGAATATTTATTCCCAGCATTTTTCTTCTATTGTTAAAGAAGTCTAGGGTTCCCACTTGATATTCCTTTGGTTATAACAAAAATAGCATAGACGTATGTGTAGGAGATTATATGTTTTTTGTAAGGGACTGAACCCACTACAAAATGTGTTCTCTGTACCATTTTATTTATTATGCAAATAAATATAAACATATCTAAAGGGACAACTACAACAAGTGTCAGCAGTCGAGTGACATATTTATTATTATTTTTGTAAACAATATACATATATTTTTTTAGAATATGTGTCCTTTCAGGAGACCTAAATTCATTTCAAAAATTGTGTCCTTGAAATATCGTTTCGCAATTTTAAGGTATTTGATTTTTATCCTGTGGAATCATGGAATTAAGAAATACTGCATTCTAATGAATTTATAAATGCAGACAGATTTTTTTACTAAATCCGAGTTTAAAACAGATATTCGAAAAAATCGTTGGGAATCTAAAAAAACGTGTCTTTAAAAGCCACAGTTTGTTCGTATCCTTATAAATATTTTTAAGCAAAATCTACGCTTTGTTGGATACTATAAAAATATTTTGAAGGACAATGAACCCTAAAATTATTTTTCAAAACTCACGCTAATGTTGAACCCTAAAATTAGTTTTCAAAATTTACGCTAATGTTGAATCTTGAAAAAATATGTATTTTTTAAATATTTTAAAAACAATTCAGGCTTAGCTGAAATCTTTTTAAGCCTCCCCAAAAATATTTCTTAGAAAATCTGAGCCTAGGAGTGAATATAGAACCCCAGTTGAAGCTCAAAAAAATTTTTTTTAGGAAACGGAGCCTAAAATGTTATTTAATTTTTTTATCTAAACCTATGCTAAGCAGGACAAAAATATTTGTTAAAAGGTCTGAGCTTAAGGGTGGATATAGAATCCCAAAAAACTTGTTTAGGAAAATAATATGAAGTCTGATTTTTTTTAAATGAACCCTAGCTGAAACCTAGGATAGAGCCAAGCCTATTCTGCAGCTCTAATAAATCCAAACATATACTAAGCCTCGCAAAATATATTTATTAAAAATCTGAGCTTAAGGGTGGAAATCGGATCCCAAGTTCGATTTCATAAAAACTATACATATTTTATGAAATTGAAGCCTTGAACATTTTTTCTTAAGAAATTGAAGCTTTACCTGAAGCCCTGGTTTTGTTATAAAATTATACCTATGTTGAAGACCGGAAAGAATATTTTTTACGAATTAGAAGCCTAAGCTGTTGTTTTTTCTAAATAAAAAATCTTAGGTGAAACCTTAGTATGTTAAATACCTAAAACATATTTTATAAGAAATTCAGGCCTAAATTGAACAATTATTTCCTAAAAAGCTCCGCCTCAATTAATTATCAATTATTATTAAAATCAATTATTTTTAAAAATGATGAATTTTTTTATGAATTATTTTTAAATATGATGAAGCCTTATTTTGTTAATCCAGGCCTTGTTGTAGCCTTTAAACAATATTTTTTAAAAAATACACGCCTAAGATGAACTTTAAAAAATATTTATATTAAACTCACGCCTACCTTAAAAAATCAATACCTCTGGAACCAAAAAAAAATATTAAAAAAAACCCTAACCAAAAACTTGATTTTTTAATCCACTCCTAAGACTGGTTTTAAACAACTGAAATTATTTTTAAAACTCTTTACTTTATTAATCCTTAAAAATATATTTAAAAATTCCAAACAATATAAAATACAGTTTTGGTTCTTTAAAAAATACTTTTTTAATTCAATTTTGTGTCTTAATATACCCTGTATTTAAAAAACACAGATTTTAAATTGAGCCCTTGAAAAAACATTTTTAAAAAATACAATCCTTCAAAAGGATATTTTTAATTCCGCTTTGAAAAAAATAAGCCTTTGAAAAAAGAAGTTTTGAAAAAAAGTTAAAAAAATCCAAATCATTAGAGGACCTCCGAAAACTATTTTTAAACTATTTAAAAGAAAAATGTTTTTTTAATCCTAGGTTATGAACGTCCCTGAAAATGTAATTCTCTAAATGCAAATTTTCCATATATCACCTTCCCCCCAAAATTTTCCATCAGTTCGGTATTTCTTCTTTCATCTCTCATTCAAATGTAAGAAAAATTGACAACTCAATCACGATACGCGAAACATGACAGCACTTTGCAAAAATATCACACTTTTTCCACTTAATTAGGTTATATCACAAACAAAACTGACACCTAAAAAAGCGAGATAACAAACAAACAACTGACTGTGAAATTTTTATTTTTTGCGAGACACAAAACAAAAATTTTGTTCAAATTTTCAATTTCCCTTTTTTGGCAAAACAAAAAAAAAATCACACAACTGTCGGCCGCCAGCTTTACATCCTATTAGCACCACATCAAACAAACCCAAAAGACATAATAAAGTCGGAGGAAAATAGTGAAAATAAGCAAAGAAAAATTACCGCCTCTCAATTCAATAACTTTAGCTGGCCGCAATGGTCTCAATAACTAACAACATCAACAAAAACCATCATGACAAACACTCGGCAATCTAATGTAGATCCATGACAGCGACGACCAAAGCAGCTAGCTAACTAACCAGCCATTGAGCCATCTAGCCAGCCAACCATCCGACCAACCAATTCCAAGGCATAAACAAATAACTAATGGCAAACTGTCAACAATTGCAAATTGCAAACGAACATTTGTAAATGTCTATAACTGGAAGCGATTGAAATCGGAGAAAACTCAAATATGAATGGAAAATCTGAAGAGCCAAAACAACAGCAATAGGTCGTGGCAGGTCGAAGAGGGAGATTCAATAGAAAAAATACAGTTTTAGATTTTATTTTATTTTCTATTTTCGAACCGCATTGCAGTTGACTACACATTTTGCACAAAGTGCATCCATGGCAATGCCATTATTTGTTACCCCCCTGCTTAAACAAACATACGATTTTATTAAATATTTTTGTTGTTTTTTTTCGAAGTTTTTGGAAACAACAGGAAAAAGGCGTCCTCTGGTGGGGGGGCGAGGGATGACGATGAACAATTTTCACACATTTGTTAGACTTTGTGAAATATGATTAAAAGTTGCAGTCGTTGGTGTCGCTTGGATTGCGTTTCACGTTTCGCAGTGCAAAAGAAAAATTTATCTTGAGGTTAAGTCGTGCAAAATCTGGGGGAAAATTTATTACTGCAACACCGCCACCAATGTTGCATGAAGGAACTGCGCAACAACAACAACGACTACAACATGCATCTCACGATGTAAATCCTTTGAATGAATAATGTTTGTTTGTTAGAAATAAGATTATATCGGGACATGTGTGTGTGTGTGTGTTTTCCAAGGAAATAAAATGACACAATGAGTGACGATGTGCGGTGAAAAGAGGACAACGTTATGTGGAAGTTAATAAAAAATGGGAAAAACTAAAATCAAAGGCAGTAAGGAACCGAAAAAATCGGACACAACTTTGGGTACATACAAGAGGTCTCATAAAAATTATATTTAAACCAGTAACGAAAGTAGTAAAGTCGGACGGGGCCGACTATATGATACCCTTCACCACTTTGGGTATATTCAACAGATGAACCCTAACATACGTCGCTTTTTTAAAGGACCAGTTAAATAAAATTGGGTCCATAAACATGTCATTCTGCAACCGATACTAAATTTATAAATTAGTCATATATAAAAGCTATATTAAACCTGAACCGATTTCAGGAAACTTAACACACATCATTCTAGACCTAGTTCATTACGCTGTGCTAAATTTCGTGCAAATCGAGAGATATTAATGGACTTTGGTGCACCATTTACATTAAGTCGGACGAAAATATATATGGGAGCTATATCTAAATCTGTACCGATTTTCAGGAAACTTAACACACTTCATTCTAGGCCTAATTCATTACGCTGTGCCAAATTTCGTGCAAATCGAAAGATATATCGGGACTTTGGTGCCCCATTTACCTTAAATCGGACGAAAATTCATATGGGAGCTATATCTATATCTGAACCGATTTTCACGACATTTAACATACATATTTCTGGACGTAATTCAGTACCCTATGCCAAATGTCATGCAAATCGAAGGATACATAGGGACTTTGGTGCCCCGTTTACCTTAAATCTGACGAAAATATATATGGGAGCTTTATATAAATCTGAACCGATTTTCACAAAATTTAACACTCATCTTTCTAGACCTAATTCAGTACCCTGTGCCAAATTTCGTGCACATCGAAGGATATATAGGGACTTTGGTGCAGTATTTACCTAAAATCGGACGAAAATATATATGGGAGCTATATCTAAATATGAACCGATTTTCACAAAATTTAACACACATCTTTCTAGACTTAATTCAGTACCCTGTGGCAAATTTCGTGCACATCGAAGGATATATAGGGACTTTGGTGCAGTATTTACCTAAAATCGGACGAAAATATATATGGGAGCTATATCTAAATATGAACCGATTTTCACGAACTTTAACACATATCGTTCTAGACTTAATTATGTACCCTGTGCCAAATTTCGTGCAAATCGAAGGATATATAGGGACCTAAAATCGGACGAAAATATATATAAGAGCGATATAGAAATCTGAACCGATTTCATCGAAACTTCCCTGACATTAAACTGAACCTAATTCAGTACTCTGTGCAAAATTTTGCTTCAGTCGGACCAATATTGGGAGTTTGGTGCATTATTTACATTAAATGGGACGAAACTATATATGGAAGCTACATCTAAATCTGAACCGATTTTCTCCAACTTCAATAGGGTTCGTCCTTGGGCCAAATAAGTGACTTATGCCAAATTTCATCCAAATCGGTTCATAAATTCGACCTGTACTTTGTTCACAAAAATACATGGACTAAAACAGAACGAAAATATATATAAATCGATATAGAAAGTGATTCTATGCATATTCTGACATTAAACTGAACCTAATTCAGAACTATCTGCATTATTTTTGCCTGTTAGAAACATATGCATAAAGAAATATTACTCTGTACCACAGTGTGGTGAAGGCTATAAAAATCCACGCCTTATGCAGATCTCCAAAAAATATTTAAAAAAATCCACGCCTTATTCTAGGCCTTTAAAAAAATTATTTTTAAAAAAATCCACGCCTTATTCTAGGCCTCCAAAAAAATATTTTAAAAAATATATTGTAGGCCTCCAAGGTAGTATCTTCAATTTAATGTATCTTCAGAATTTTAGTATTTTAGGAAGTTTTATTCGTATGTTCAAGTCTTCTTCATTTAACGACATATTACTCTGTACCACAGTGTGGTGAAGGCTATAAAAATCCACGCCTTATGCAGATCTCCAAAAATATTTAAAAAAATCCACGCCTTATTCTAGGCCTCAAAAAAAAAAAAAATTGAATAATATATTCTAGGCCTCCAAGGTAGGTATCTTCAATTTGAGGTGTCATCCGAATTTTAGTATTTTAGGAAGTTTTATTCGTATGTTCAAGTCTTCTTCATTTAACGATTTTTTTGCTTATTTTTTATATTTCACTGAGACTCCCCATCGTCATTAATTTTATTTCCTATTTTTTTGGTTGTTTATTTTCCCCAATTGACACATCGTTTCATCGCGATATTGTAACATAATATCACTTAAATAATATGTCCGATATCCACACCACTATATAAAAATATATTTTATGTTCCAAACAAAACCGTTGTCTATATGTTCATAATATTGTCATAATTATTTAAACATATGTTTTTCCATTAGTTGGATATGGTGTGTGGTTCGTGTGTGCCAGTCTATGTTACCCTCACCCTTGCAGCAAAGACGACACGCGACCTGTCAGTTATGTGTTTCAAGTTGGCCTGTCATCAAGATTCATGTAGACATGACGCCAAAATGCCAGACAATTTTATGTTTGTTTTTTTCTGTAATATTTCTCTTCTTCATTTTTTTATTAAGGTGGAGAAATTAAAAAGACATCATCGAGGGAAAATTTCTTAATTACTATTTTTTTCTTCAAGGAGAGCGTTAAAAAACTGCATGAAATACACACCCTGAAATGTGTCTCATAGATACGTACAACAATAAAACATCGATATTTGAAACCAAAGAGGTGTTCATAGAAAAAAAGCGTATCTTGCCACGCCAGCTAACAAAATGCCCTGTTGTATCGATAATGAATTTCCAATTCCTCTTTTTGGAAATTTTTTAATTTATTAGCTTTTCGATCAAATGCAATATGGCCATCAATTTTCTCTGCATTTTTCTTCCCCCTTTTCTTGTGATGCATGTTTCTGCTCCCCTAGCTTCTTGGTAATAATCACTCGATTCCGCTATTCCTTCGAAAGCCAAGCAAACAAAAAAAACTGTTCAAGCCTTTTATTAGACAATTTTGTAGTTGTTCGGTTTCGTTTTAATTAATCTTAACACGCTTTTAGTTTTTACGCTTATTACCCGGTTTTTCTCATCTAGCCTATTTATCGAATGAGTCCGTCTATATAAACATAAATATATAATTTTTTGGGGACCCGTTGTTTTGTTTTTCACACGAAATACACATTGGCAGTGAAATGTTACGGATTAAGGTTTTGTTGTATTTTGGTGGAGAAAGGAATGGTGGAAATGTCACGCGATTGCGTGACAATTCATGTTAGTGCTAAATACACAAAATTCTTTTTTTGTATCAACTGAAGAAAATGGGAAATTCCGATATGTGTTCGGTTTTCTTTCCGTGTTCATTTTATTCAACTGTCAATACATTAGCACCCATTTGATCTATGAGTTGAACATAATCTCCATAATACCACAAAAACAAATGTGTGTGACTGTGTGTTCAGGTATCGAGGCTAAGGTTGCCAGCACAATGTTTCTTTACGAAACGTTTTCGAACTATTTAAAAATATATTCAATATTATATTTATGCCCAACATCACACTGCTATGGAGCAGGAAATTGTGTCGTGGTGCATATACTTTTAGCATGAAGAAGGAAACATGATAGATCCATAGTTACTTTTGAGTATATACTGAGCATACCTTTTTGAGTCGATTTACCCGTCTATCAGTCTGTCTGCCTTTTATAGTATAATTGAAATACCACTTTTATATTCTGCCTAGTTTTTAGCTTTTTTAAATGGATATGGCAACACCTTCCTTCCTTTTTTCATTTTTTCATAAGGTTTTTTCCTTGGCTTTTGATGTTTATTTGCTCGATTTCCTTGCTGTTGTTATCTTCCACAGACACTTCAAACTAATCACTTTGTAATTTTTTAGACAACTTTTGTAGCCGCAAAGATTAGCAGGCTGGTTGGCGACATTAAAAAATAAAATGAGTGCACACAACAAATGTCCAGACACTAACCATATCCCACCATATAATGGAGGGACATAGACACATGACAGACAGAAGTGGACAGCAACAGTCGGACACTATTTGCTTACAATTTTTTTGTAAATTTACAAAAAGATATATTTTTATATCTTTGCTAGCCACACTTTTGTGGCTGAAGAGATTTTTTTGTGGGAACCCAAAAATGTAAATTGTTAATTTCAATTAAATTGAGCAGATAATTGTTGACAATTTGAGGGAAATAAATGATGGTGATCATTTTTAATTGAATTATGGGTTTAATTTACTTTTTTATATTAAAAAACAATGATTGAAATTTTTTAAATTTTGAAATGTTAATTTTTTTTTATTCACACAAATGAAGGTATTGGTATCTAAATTAAATAAGAGTTTCATTAATGATGAATGTTTATAGAGTAGTAGAATAGAATAGGGAACCAGTCTATTGTAAATAATTACTGAACAGTTCTATTGTGACTACCAAATACTACAATCATTAAAGTACAACCACGTTCCCCATAGCTACCCTACTCACTGTAAACTAGCTACTGAAGCGCATAGTTTTTGAATCTGCAAAGGGTGTTTTCCTGATTTTTTTAAATTTCTTATTCAGTCACTGAGATTTGTTCCAAAATATTTCCTTCGTGTTGGTCATGAAATATCGATACAGTTGACGTGTGTCTCCACTACATCGATTATAAACATCGCCATCTAGCGGTCACTTCGGGAACATATTTTATGAGTATTTACAGGGTTCACCACATCTATCCTACTCATCGATAAATAAGTGCTGTAGAGTCTAGTTTTTGAGTCTTCAAAGTCTGTTTCCCAGAAGTTTAATTGTAGTAGAGATTGTTCAGCATCTAGGCCTGTGATTGAATATTCTGTAATACTATTTTCTTGTTGTTTATCGGTATGTAAATTTCACCAAATTTGGTGGGTGTCTATCTCCACTACAGCGAACATAAATATCGCCGTCTAGTGTCTACGAGCGGAACTAATTTTATACATTCATAATTAATGACAACTAATTGCTAAAGAGTCTAGTTTTTGAGTGTGCAAAGACTGTCAGTCTGAAATTTAGTTATCTTCTTTAGCGGGTACAGACTTTTCAGCATTTTGGGGAGTGATTGTCAATTGTTTAAAAACCTTTTCTTCTTTTGAAAGATCGATGGCCAATACATATAGCCATCTATTGATCATCCTCTAAACTTATTTTACGAATAATCGCTTGGTTTCCAAATCTACCGTACTGACCGATAAATAAATATATTATTCAGTGAGCAAAGATTTTTAAAATCTAGGCTTGTGATTGAAAATGCTTTAAAGATATTTTCTTCTTTTAGATCGGCAATTAAATTTCGCCAAATTTGGTATGTGTGTGAATCTTGACTACAGTGAATATGAATATCACCGTCGGCAGGCCACTTCTGAATCTTACTTTATGGGTATTTGATTTGTTTCCCACATCCACCATACTCACTGTTCATTAATTGCAGAAGAGTCTAGTTTTTCAGTTTTCGAAGGCTGTTCATCTGAAGATTAAACATCTTCTGTGATTAATGAATTTTCAGGACCTAGGATTGCGATTAAAAATTCATTAGAAATATGTTCTTCTTTTAGATCGGCCAAGTAACACAGTTGCCTGTCTGCTTTCCTGACTTTAGATAATTTTCTTAACTGAGATCAATAGGGATCTGTGATTGAAAATTGTTCAAAAATATTTTCTTCGCCTTGATCGCCAAGTACAATTCCATCCACATTTGATGAATGTCTACACTACATCGGATATAAAGTTCGCCATCTAGTGGATGCTAGCGGTACTTATTTTGCGAGTTCTTACTTCGATCTCCATATTTAACCTACTCACTGAACATTATTCAATGAGAATTTTTGTTCTTGGTCCCAAAGACTTTTTAAACTAGACTTTGGAATCTAGCCAACTATATTCTTATTCCTGACCGTCAAGCACATTTTCATTGATATTTGGTGGTTGTCTTCACTACTTCGAACGTAAAGCTCGCCATCTAGTGGCTGCTAGCGGTACATATTTTATGAGTTCATACATGGTTTCCCACATCTAACCTACTCACTGAACACAAAGATTATAAACTAGACTTTAATCACCAGCTCCAAGAGTATATTAATTTTCGGAATCTAGCCTACTATAAAAATCTGGTTTTAATAATAAATTATGTTTTATTTATCCTGATTTTGTTATATTTGCTGTCTCTCTCTACACTATAACGGATATCAGCTACCTAGACCCAGCCAACGAAACTGTTTTTATGTATGTTTACTTGGTGCTCCATATCTACCCACTTGTTGAAAAATTACTAGTTACATGTCTCGTGTTTATGCTTTTGCAACCTGTGTTTCTTGGCCGACATGCTGCGCATTTCATGGTATTTAGTTCCTGTCACTAATATTATGAATATCAGCCACCTAGCGTGAAACTATACAATTTTTATATAGTTTTGCTTGGTACACCAAAAATACCCTACTAACTTAAAATTACCTCCTTAAAAGTCTGATTCTTGAACCTTTTAGATTATATGCATCCAATGAATGGTTTTCCTTAGTTTTATTGATAGGTTTCAGTGAAGCAAATTTTTCTATAGTCACTGAAATGGATTGACCTCCGGGACTACTTTTTGTTATATCAATCCCATAGTTCAGAGTAAAGAAAATTTCAAACTTCTACGCATACGATTAAAAAAATATTCAGTAATAAATTGTTTCCCGTCATAGACAGGCATACTTCGTCATTTTGCGTGTCTCCACTATAACGAATATTAGCCATCTAGGGGCAGCCGAAGAAACTATTTTTGTATGTAGTTTTACTTGACACCCCATATCTATCCTATTTGTTGAGAAATTAATGCTTAAGTGTCTTCTTCTTGAGCTTTTTTAAATTAAAAATAAAAAAATATAGTTCCCAAATCTAATAATACAGATAAAATCTTGTAAATAATTTTAAGGAAAATATAAATTAAAAAACAATTCCTCACACAGAAAAAAAGTAAATATTTCCTGGTATCGAAATTACAGAACAAAAACAATTGATGAACTCTGATGATGATGACGATGCTGCTGGCCCCCAACGATTGACATCGAATCTGTTGTTGCTGTTGACATAATACTTGACATGAAGCCATTGTTTGTAACTGATGTTTCTAGGGAAACTATGGATTAAACAGTCAATGAAACAGAGGATGAAAAACCAATGTGGATGAATAATAATCCCATAGCAAAAAGATATGTGGGAATGTGTTCTGTGACAAACAGACATACACACCTTTTTGACATTTTCACATATGCTTGATGCTTGTCTTTGATTTACATACAATTCTTGTGAAGAGTCTGCAGCTGATGATGATGACGATTGCTGTTGTTGTTGCTGGTGTATGGATATTTTTTGTATAATTAAATTAATAAAATTTTAATCAAGTCTTAATTGAAAATATTCATGTTGTTTTACCTGCCTTCAGACTTCGATAGATGGATGAGACTTGATATGTGTAACAACATGTACACTAGATAGGCTCTTCAGTATGTGGAGAGAGATATACATAAATATATACACACACATCTAGTAGGATTCAACCTTACACATTCATTGATATTCATAACTTTTGCACATGTTGGCTAACAGACGATGCCGACGAGGATGACGATGATGATGAACTGTATCCATCTTCAATATTTTCCTGCAATAAGCAAATATCAAGCATCCGCACACCGAGACACATATTTGATCCAGTAAAAATTGTTATTTGTGTTTTATATTTTTTCTTCCTTTCCGTTGTTTGATTTCTGTTTTCTTTTTTGTTGTTTTATTTCTGCCATAATGTCAGACAGGCAATAAATATGTTGTAAGACATAAATCATTAAGCAAAGGTGTTCAAGAAGAAAATATCCCATTTAAATACTGTGACAATTTGAAGAGTGTGTCAGTCATATAAACCAGCTGGCTGGACGTCGGGTTTGGGCTTTCTTCTTCATCTTCTCTACACGTTTATAATATTGAACTGGATATATTTTTTTATTGTAGACATCGAGCCAGTTGTCAGGAAAATGCTTGTTAAACATTGGCAAATATAATTTCCATATAGGCAGCCAGACAGGCAACCAGTCACAAGCCACATGTTCATCTTTCGGATCCATAAATTTTGTGAAAATTTTTTTGTTATTAAAAAAATAAATTTGTTAACATTACAAATTTATTCATGTTAAGGCAAAAAATGTATGCAAGATATGGATTGGGTAGTCAAAGGCGTAGAGAAACTATGTGCTCGTGGGATTTTGTTGGGGAGCCTTATAAACTTTTATATTTTACATAAATACATTAGAAACCAAAATGTTCGGAGAGGTAGGATCTACGACCCTGGCGTCAATGTAGATTGCGAATTAATATCTGTTGAAAGTCCAAAACTTGCCTATAAAACATTGCATCCTCCGAGAGGCACATCTATGCCAATGACTGCGTAAAATATTATCAATTCTGATTCAAGTTTCTATGTGGCTTTTCATCGCCAGGGAGGGATATCTTTTTCAATAGCTGTATATTCTGTACATCTTCTGAAAGTTGGTAGAATAATAAATGATATTTTAAAATTGCCTATAATGTGTGAAATAAATTTATGGCTACTAATAAAATATAAAATACATTTTTATAATCCAGGCAAGAATATTCATAGACAAAAGATAAACCAAATTCCAATTTTTAAAATTAAATTTCTAAAGAATGGTAGTTAGGAGGAAATTAAAATGAAATAAAAACTCGATAATATTTTGTTTTTTCCCATCTAACGGCTACTCATATAATTATCCTGCACAGTTATTGGTTGTAGACCTACTTTTTAGTATGATTTCTTGTCGTACAGAATCGACTTATATGTATCCGCTCGTCTAAGCAAATATATAATGGTATTTAAAAATATTGTCCTGTGAAGTGAAAGCTGGATCGAACTTAATGTTCATTGTCATCGAACCACGCTCAGCACAACTTCATAAGACTGCACCATTGTGAATTGTGTGATCGATACCAACAATAGCACAGACACACACAATTGGTGTGTGTCTGTGGTATCGCGAAAACAATATTATCGTCATCTAGCGACGACCAGCGGAACTGTTTTAATGATTTTTTACTTTTATACTCCATATGTATCCTACTCACTTAACTATTTACTGGTGAGTCTAGTTGTTAAGTCTCCTAAGTCTATTTTTCGGAATTTTTAATATGAGCTCAGTGAATGAAAAGGAGTTCTCAAATTGTTTAACTAGAAAGCACGGGAATAACACATTTTCTTTCTGCTAATAAAGTCGAGGCCATTCTCTACGAATTATTTCTAAGAAATAAAGCGGAAAATATAATTTCAAACTTCTCTATTTTTTCTATTGATATTATCGGTTTGATGTGAATCTTCTTTTAGAGAAACCCCCACATAATTTCCTGTGATCTCTTTTCCCGTTTTCTATAAAAAAAATCCTACACACAAAATTGTATCACAGGTCTATATGCTCACAAATTTAGATTCACTAAAACACAGCTCAAAAATTAGACTTCTAAGCAATTCTCTGAGCAGTTCTCAACATGTTGGATGGCTGATATTCATTATACTGGAGACACCAATTATATAAAACTGTGAATATCGATCAAGAAGCACAGTTTATAACTAAAAATGGTTTAATCGAAGGCCTACATTTTAAATATCTACTGTGAACACATAGACTGAAAGAAAAAAATCTGTCCCGAAATCTCTTTTTTAATTTCATTAAAATCATAACATTAAATTTGTTTCCAGTATCCATTACAGACCTAAGTGCAGTGAAATCTTGATTAACTCAAGCACATAAATAAAACGTGGGCCAAACTGAGGCTTACAATTCAATTTTTAAAAGCTTAAATAAGATATGTAAGCAGTAATTTCTCAACAAGTAGGGTAGATATGGACTATCTCGCAAAAAGACATAAACCATAGTTTCGCCGACTGCCTCTAGATGGCTGTTATTCGTTATAGTGGAGACACACACCAATATGTTAAAATTCACATGTTGATCAAAAACTACAATTTATAGCTTAAAAAATTGGAGGCCTAGTTGCTGAAAAATTTCTAATCTTCTCTCCCAACTCTACGACTGAAAAGACAAAAATCAATTCCATAGAATATCTGTGTTTTTTTCCATTGCATTAAAATAAATATTTCAGCAGTATGTTCTTATCAAGTAGGGTAGATATGGGCTACCCCGCAAAAATATATAGAACATTGTTTCGCCGGCTGCCGATAGGTGATTCAATTCATTATAGTGGAGACACACATTAAATGATAATTAAGAAACGCAATTTATTACAGTGCAATTTTTAATCACAGGCCTGGATGCAAAAGAAGCCCTAAACAGACAAATAAAATCCAAGTAAAAAATGCTTTGTAAGCTTATATGGGAGGCAGTAAAGCAATAATTATTCAGCAAGTAGGATACATTTGGGAAACCATATAAACTCTCGTAAAATAAGTTTCGAAAGTGACCACTAGATGGTGATATTTATATTCGATGTAGTGCAGACACGCACCAAATATAGTGTTTTGAAATAAATGTTAATCGCAGGCCTTAATGATGAAAAATATGTACTAACTGGAGAATTTAATTCAATTCGAGGATAACAGGCTTTGGAGAAATTTGCAGACCGCCTGAACTATTCTAAACAACGAAAATCACAAATCTCCGAAGTTGGTTTCTTTTTAAATTTGATTTTTATTATATATTCGTCGATTTTTTGTATTATACTAGCACATAGCTGATCAACAGCGAATTCGCCCCTTCCTAAGGAAACCCCTTGTTGTATGGATGCAACGATTTTCATAACTATAATTTATTGACCTTTTTTTCCGTATATCAATTCAATCTTTCAAAATCATGTAAAGTCATTAAACCCATCAACATCAAGCATGTTTGTTGATGACACCGCCAGCAATTACAACAACATCGCAGACAACACCACCACTAACATAACTCAACAACAAAATTTAATTTGCTTTTAATTGAATTGTTTATGCTAAATTGCTTGATGACTTGGTTCGGTTGCTCGGTCGGTTGTTTGCTTGACTTTGCATTGGTATGTAATATTTGAAACATCAAAATGATTTGTTCAGGTTCGTTACTCCCCTTCTTGTCTGGACATCATCATCAACATCACCGACATTGGCCGGTATTCTGCTTCTCTTGTCTATCAACACCATATCTCAATCATCACAGGCATCAGTAACACACCAAACAAACACACATCCAAACATTGTCGTTGTTATGGGCAGCAGCAGCAGTATCGGCATCTTCTTTGTCTTCCTCTTGACTGAATTGCCTTTGACCATCATCGTCGTCCACATCAGGAGCATCAAAGCAATTTCTCGTTAGTTTTGGTTATTAATATCCGAAACACTTTGTGTGTATGTGTGAGTTTTGGAATCTCCATCAAAAGTCACCGCCGCCCATCCGCTGCTCTTTGTCTTGGTTTTGTTATAATTGTTATTGCAATATTGTTATGTCTGCTACACTGAATGTCTATCAACAACATTTCTTCCTGTCTGTCGGTCGGTCGATCGGTATGTATGTATTATATAAGCACAAAGTGCAGTCAATATATGATATTTTGTGGAAATTTTGTTATTATTAAATTTTATGCGAAATCATGTGTAGCAAAATTTTGCAAATGAAGGGAGCCAGAGAAATGGGTGGCAGACAGTTCGCCAAGGCAGACGCTTTTGTGTGGTAATGTTTACAAATATTTTTTTAATTATTTTTGGGTGGTGTTATGATTTGTGAGAAAATTAAAATTGTGATTTGGAAGTTTTGAATTATTTCTTAAATAATTCTTATTTCTTAGAATAATGAAAAAATTCCCACATTAGCATGTTTTCCTTATAACTTACCGAACAATAATCGATAACGAAAATATTACAGACAGTAATTTTAAAACTTACCTGAAAAGAGCAAAAGAAGAAGAATTGTTATTAAGATATAATTATTTTTCATAATAATAAAACAACTAGTAAGTCTAAGTCCTATTATGAAATAACAAACACGAGTTTTCAAAGGAAGAATCGTACAAATTGAGCCCTGAGAAATTTCTATTAAAAAATTGATCTTCAAAATTTAGGAATTTTCTTATAGAACTATAGGAATTGAAGTCCTGAATTTTCCACAGGAGTGCATTATGTTCTCATAAAAAAGGAACAGAAAGGTCATCAGGCTTATAGCTAATGAGGGTATAGACTTTCATACGGCCAAAGCGTACCTCGTCGAAATATTAGTTTTAGATCCAATGTTTCTTGGGACCAAATCCGTTTGAGACAAGTTGGGGTCGATTTGCATTGCGATTTCCGTCCATATGTCTGGTCGGCTGGTATGCACGTAATATTTCGAAGGGAGAAAACGATTTCACACAATCGTTTATTTTTTCCAAACTTAGTTTAAGTTCGATAATGGGGAATATCGGTACACTACCTCTGGTAATTTTCATTTGAAGCGAATTGAATAATCGGAATAAATTCGGCGAAATTCTCATGCAGTTTATGTCGTTGGTCAGCTAAGTACTTCGCTTTGTTACAAGAGACATTTGGGTTTGAAAGGTTTTTTGTATAGAAGCAATAGCTTCTGGGGAGAATATCCCAACAAAAAACTAAGGGAACTGATGCGGATCAGTGGCGTGATCCGAAACTATAGTCTTCCCTACCTTACCCCTCGGCAAACAATGCCATACATTCCCCACTAATAAATAGTTGTTTTTTTAAAAAACAACAAACTGGGATTCAGCCTGACTATTTTGCAAAAACAAAATTTGATCAACATTAAATCCGAAACCTATCTGATAAAAACGTATACCTTAAATTAGGCGAATAATAAAACCTGTGTGTAATTCCGAAAACCTCCGCAAATCATAGACAGAGAGTATATATCAGTCGGCAACACCGACTGACACTTTTATAATCTGGAGCGGAATAAGCATGACACGGATGTGGGAGTTATACGTAAATATTTAAAGGTGTTTATGTGTAATATTTGTAGGTCTGGTCGCTTTGAAATTTTACAGGAAGTTCCGGTTATGGTCAAGGACGACGCCTATAATTTTCGGTGATGTTGAGATCATATTTAGGGGTGTAATGAACCGATTGTAAAATTTTCTAGTCGGTCTAGAGACCATTATTGTATGCAGAACATCATATATTTTTCACGGTGAAGGGCATCTGACCAAATACTTAGAACGGCTGTTTATGGCGCAAATAGTCACCTCAGGAAAACAAGAGTTAGAAAGTGGAGCTATTGACCTATAATCGGTCAAGATGGCGCAAATGTCGCGAATTAATGTACTGACTCGGAATATAGATCCACAGAAACTTAGTTGTTTATATGATCGGTAGTTGTGTATATGATCGGCCCCACCTAACTATACTACTCCTCTCACTGGTCATGTTTTTATTTTTCCACAGAAAAGCCTTTTCGGACAAAATAGTCCGATTGTATACCCTTCACCACACTGTGGTACAGGGTATTATGTCTTTGTGCATATGTTTATAACAGGCAAAAGGGAACGAGATAGACACATGGTTCCTTTCGAGAATATGCATAGAATCACTTTCTGAGTCGATTTACGCATGTCCGTCCATCCGTCCGTCCGTCTGTCTGTCCATGTTAAATTGTAAACAAAGTACAGGTCGCATTTATGATGTGAATTGGATGAAATTTGGCCCAAGGACGAAATTGAGAAAAATCGGTTCAGATTTAGATATAGCTAATGGTGTACCAATGTCCCTATATATCTTTCAATTTGCACGAAATTTTGCACAGCGTACTTAATTCGGTCTAGAATTATGTGTGTTAAGTTTCCTGAAAATCGGTCTAGATTTAGATATAGCTCCCATATATATTTTCGTCCGATTTAATATAAATGGTGTAGCAAAGTCCCTATATATCTTTCTATTTGCACGAAATTGCGTATTGCGTAAGCTTTTGATTTAGATTAGCTCCCATATATATTTTCCTCCGATTTATTGTAAGTGATGCACTAAAGTCAATCTATATCTTTCGATTTGCGCGGCATAGCGTAATGAATTAGGTCTAGAATGAACTGTAGTTAATATAATTTTATCTCTGGCAAGTCTCATTGAAATCGGTTTACTTCATATATATATATATATATATATATATAGACTATATCTATAGCAACTCTATATCTGACCAAATGAAAAATTTAGTATAAATTGCAGAATGACATGTTTATGGATCCATTTTCGTGTTTATGGTCCTTCAACGTCTGTTAGGATTCATCTGTTGAATATACCCAAAGTGGTGAAGGGTATCATATTGTCGGAGTGGGAAATATTTCTACAAAAAAAATGTAATAGGTATATTTTTATAGAAAAAATACACTTTGGTACAGGAAAAATATGAAACAAACGCTCAGGCATCCGTTTCTGATTAGGATTTCTATTAGGAAAAATTACAGGTCTTCAAGATTAATCACACCTTCCCCCATAAGGTTTGATGTATATTAAATTTGCCTTCCGTATGTAACACCCCAAAAAGAATCGGAATAAATTCGATAAAGATTCCGCTACGTCATTCTGTTGTATTAACGATAAGAGTTCGAAATCTGGGGGAGGATCTGGGGAACACATCTCAAATTAGTAAAGCAAACATCAATCATCGTCAAGAAGCTGCAGCAGCATCAACAACAGCAACAAAAAAACAAATTCATCATCATAATGCATAAAACTAGCATGTAATATGAACTACTGGAAAGCAGCAACTTATTCTTGAAATTGAAAGAACCATAAAAAAAACGAGAGAATTGAATGCTCCTTTAAACTTTAACTTTCAATACACCACGTTCAGTATACTTTAGGGACAATAAAAACAACACACACTCACACACATTGTATATATTGTATATGTGAGTGGTTTTCTGTTTTTTTGCATCCTTAGAGTCTGTAAATAATTTTGTTCGTCAATTTTTTGCAAAGTGCTTTGGTTGTCGGACCGGACCAAATGTCTGGAGTATGAGACAGTTCGTCGTGTCTGTTGATTTGTTCGGCCATGGTAACAATACCCACTATAAGAAGATGGAATATGCACACACACGTTCATCATTCTTTATTTCAATTCCATTGTTGTCGTAAAAAAAACGACAACATAAAGCATTCGTATTCTTGAGTATGAAATCGAATTGCCATTGCAATGACCAGTCAACCCATTCACATTGGGTCCATCACCATCTCCATCATAATGCATGCATGTATCATGTATGTGCCTTGCATTTGTTTGGTGTTCTCCTTTTTTTGCTTTCTTAGCACTTGAAATCCATATTGAATGGAAAGCAAAAAGAAAACAAAATCGATGATGAAGGTCCATCAATAAGTGTGTGCTAAAAAGGAAAATCATGTTCATACAGTGATTGAAAGAAAACAAATAAGTCGGCAGGGAGTTCGTTATGCTACTTGGTAGATTTTTGGGTGAAGTGTTTTTACTGCAAATAATTGTAATGGAATGGCATATTTATACCCTTCACCACACTGTGGTACAGGGTATTATGTCTTTGTGCATATGTTTGTAACAGGCAAAAATAATCGAGATAGACCCATGGTTCCTTTTGAGAATATGCATAGAATCACTTTCTGAGTCGATTTACGCATGTCCGTCTGTCCGTCCGTCCGTCTGTCCATGTTAAATTGTAAACAAAGTACAGGTCGCATTTATGATCCGAATTGGATGAAATTTGGCATAGGTCACTTATTTGGCCCAAGGACGAACCCTATTGAAATTGGGAAAAATCGGTTCAGATTTAGATATAGCTCCCATATATATATTTAACCGATTTAATGTAAACAGTCCCTATATAACTTTCGATTTGCACGAAATTTAGTACAGCCTAATCATTTAGGTCTAGAATGATGTCTGCCAAGTTTCGTGAAAATCGGTCCAGATTTAGATATAGCTCCCATATATAGTTTCGTCCGATTTCATGTAAATGGTGCCCCAAAGTCCCTATATATCTTTCGATTTGCACGAAATTTGGCATAACGTACTGAATTGAGTCTAGAATGGTGTCTGCCCAGTTTCAAGAAAATCGGTCCAGATTTAGATATAGCTCCCATATATAGTTTCGTCCGATTTCATGTAAATGGTGCCCCAAAGTCCCTATATATCCTTCGATTTGCACGAAATTTGGCATAACGTACTTAATTGGGCCTAGAATGATGTCTGCCAAGTTTCATGAAAATCGGTCCCGATTTAGATATAGCTCACATATATAGTTTCGTCCGATTTAATGTAAATGGGGCCCCAAAGTCCCTATATATCTTTCGATTAGCACGAAATTTGGTACAGCCTAATCATTTAGGTCTAGAATGATGTCTGCCAAGCTCCGTGAAAATCGGTCAAGATTTAGATATAGCTACCATATATAGTTTCGTCCGATTTCATGTAAATTGTGACCAAAATCCATATATATCTTTCGATTTGCACGAAATTTGGCATAACGTACTGAATTGAGCCTAGAGTTATGTGTGCCAAGTTTCGTGAAAATCAGTCCAGATTTAGATATAGCTCCCATATATAGTTTCGTCCGATTTCATGTAAATTGTGCACCAACATCCATATATATCTTTCGATTTGCCCGAAATTTTGCACAACGTACTGAATTGAGCCTAGAGTGATGTCTGCCAAGTTTCGATAAAATCGGTCCATATTTCTATATAGCTCCCACATATAGTTTTGTCCGATTTCATGTAAATGGTTCACCAAAGTCGCTATATATCTTTCGATTTGCACGAAATTTGGCATAACGTACTGAATTGAGCCTAGAGTGATGTCTGCCTTGTTTCGTGAAAATCGGTCCAGATTTAGATATAGCTCCATTTTATTATAGGTTGATTTTATGTAATTGACGCACCAAGGAACCAATAGGAACAAAACGTTCTAAAGTTAGTATAACCTAACCTGTGACAAGTTTGTTTGAAATCGCTTAATATGTGGATATAGCTTACATATATTTTTTCGCCCGATATCAAGCAAATTGGGCATCATACTCCTCATGTTAGTCAGATTGACATCAAATTTTGCACAACGTACAAAATTGAGCATAGAATTACGTAGTTGCGTTTTCTAGAAGTACAGACATAGTCAACCGGATGACCTATTTATATTTGTTTGAAGTCGATTTACACACTTTATGGACAAATCTAGGTAGATTCACATTTAGATAAATATCACATATTTTATTTCATCCAATTTCATGTTAATAGTCCTGTTTAATGTACCCATAGTGGTGAAGGGTATCCTAGAGTCGGCCCCGTCCGACTTTACTACTTTCCTTACTGGTTTTCAAGGTTCACGACAGGTATTTTTCTTTAGTAGATAGGGAGTTATTTTAGTAGGTAAAGAGTTGAAAGGAATGTGTTGCATGTTTTAAGGATTTTCTGAAGAAATTTTACATTCAGAAATTTCACTTACAAACTTCACCTATAACTGATATTCTTGAATATAAAAAATAATAATAATTTTAATTATAAAATTAGTTTTAATTTTTAAATGCATTAAAAATCGCTATATTGAAATCGAGAATGTCCTGGTCCATTAAGACAAATTTCAAAAAATGACTTCGGTTAATGAAAAGAGAACATTTAAAAAGTCTCTATCTGTGTCCACTTAAGCATATTTCAAAAGATCGGACTTCGATATAGAAAATATATACGTTCGAACAAATTTTCTATTTGTAAAAAAACTGAATATTCTTATACCCTATACCACTATGTTCTAAGGATATTATAGTTTTGTTTGACCCCAAGAGTTTGCAACGCCGCGAAATATTGGTCCTAGACCCACCTTTAAGTATGTCAACTGACTGAGTCGACCTAGACATGTGTGTCCGTACGTCTGTCCATTATAATTTGTAAAAACGATACAGACCACAGTTACGGACCAATCGCCATGAAATTTTGCATGTAGAACGGTTTCTGGCCAAAGAAGATTGTTTTTCGCAATGATCGGTTAATATTTAGGGGATGGAAGGGACCAAAAACTATATTTTTATTTGTTTTTCTGATCGATATAGATGCCACAATTATAACCCGAACATCACGAAATTTTACACCAGGAAGGGAATCTGACCAAAGAACAAGCATGACTGCTTTGATGAACATCGGTCAATATATATCGGTGGACCCAGACTATTGTGTGCAAGATGACAACATTTGTATTATGGGGCGTATTTACTCCTGAAGGACTCGAGAACTTGATAGAGGAGTGCTTCACCTTTAAATTAAAATTTTTGTATGTTCTCGGATGTGTATAACTCCGTAAATATTTACAGGTGTCTATGTTGTATGATATTGTTTAGTATTACTATTACCTCACTAGATGGCGGAAATGTAACGCTGATCGCTTTGAACTTTTACATGAAGTACCGTTTATGGACAACCCTATAATTTTCGGTGATGTTGAGATGATATTTAGAGGGCAAAATGAGTCGAAAACGTTATTTTTGTCAAATTGCTGCTAGTCGCTCAAGATTCCATTATTATATGCAGAACGTCACATATTTTACACGGTGAAGGTGATCTGAAAAAAATTCTTAGAACGGCTGTATGGATGATGATCAATCAAAACCTAAAGTCATAAAATGTTATTGTATGGCGTAAATATTTACCACGGGAAAACAAGATTTGGAAAAGATTCCACCGTTAGAAAGTGGCTGTAACTGCAGACCTCTAATAGGGCAAGAGGGTGCAAATATCGCGCAAATATTGCCCGGGTTCAAAATATTAAATCCCAGAAAGTTCTATTTTTGTGGTAATTGTGTAGGGTATCATATGGTCGGCCCCCTCCGACTATACTGCTCCGCTCTTGTACATGTAAGAAAATTTGTGGCTGCTGAAGATCCACTTGTGGGTCTAATAGCATTTTTCTAAGATCTTTCCTTAATGGAAGATATGCCTGGTTTTATATGGCTGCCTAAAAGTCTTATTTTTGATGAAGACCTTTGGAAAGACATCTGTTTTTAGAAGTGCTACTCAAGTTCATTTCTCCCTCTAGAAAATTAGCCCCTTTATTTTAATTTTTCTATAGAGAAAACATTTTAAGATAGAGAACAATATCAGTTCATTATGACTGCGATTTGTGTTTTCTGCAGAAAAAAACTAAAATTTCGGAACTTTCTATATATAAAAATTAGTTCTGTGAACAAATCAGAACTTCCCTTTTTTCAATAGGAAAGGAAGTTTATTCTGTCCATAGCACATCCTCTGAAGGTCTTATGTCTATAGAATAGCTCCGCAAGTAATCTGTTTATAGAAGACATGTCTAAATTCAGATAGATTTTTTATTTGAAAAAAAAAAATTTGAAAAATTTATCACATGTCTTTCATCTATATATAACATCGACAGTTTTTACATAGACTGTTTAAGGTGATTTATCTTTTTCTATGAAAAACACAGTCCTGAATATCTGCCATGTTTTCAAATAATAATTCCCGAAGGTTTACAATTTTTCTCTATAGAAAAAAAAATCAGTTCAAAAGTCAGCAACTTTTTTTCTTCAAAAAAAGTGTTTTCCTGAAGGTTCTCATTTTTTATATAAAAACATATTAGACCTTTCGGGCTAACGAAATCTTTTTTATAAAATGATTTTTTATAGATCTTCTCTCTGTTAACATTTCCTTTTTTTTCCTGTTCCATCCACTGTAACACACATTTATTGATCTCATCTAAGAAGAAAAAATTGAACTCTCTTAAGATGAATGCATTTTAAGAAGCAATAAATCGTATTTATGATTTTTCACACACGCACAAAAAAAAAAAATTGTGAATGCATTACATGACGCTCACACACATAAATACAATGCGAATCGATGACTGGAGAGATATACAAAAATGGAATAACCACTTGTAATAATGTATGACAGCCACACAATATATTCGCATACAAATATGTATAGAGAAAACAGCAGCAGCAGCAGCAGGAACATGCAACAAGAATATCCTTAGCATGCATTACTATTATTATTGGTGTTGTATTGCAAAAGAGTCGTCGTCTCACAATATTCTAAAGCACATCGTAAGAGTCTTGAAATAACGACATTTTAACATTCGACAGAAGCAACAGTGGTTGTTGTTTTTTGCCTTAACAAAAATACTTTAAGGCTGCAGATCATCACATATATTTTAGCCATTGTGTGTTTGGTTGGACTCCTTAAGAAATGGCTTGACCAATAAATCCAACAACCTACAAACTAGTTCATTGTATTTCCCATAGTCCTTGACCTATGGTTGCTACGCGAACCATAGAAATCTCTTTACATTTTGTAATCTCATCATTTGTACTTGAAATGGAGAGATTTCTCTCAGTATTTTTTGTGGCCACTTCAAAACCACGAAATTTATTTGATGCTATTGTCTGCTCAGACACTTAGGATTGTTGGATTTTTTCCGTCGAAAAAAATCAGCATTGTTGTGGAAGCTTCAGCTTTCGTTGATAATGTCTTCATTTTGTGTTCTTGACTCTGGTTTGGATTTTTGGTTTTTTTTTAGATTGACTTGCATGATTCCTCTTAAGTAATAAAACATGTTTGCCGATCTAGATTATGGCACGATTTAATCATAAAATATGAAAGAGATTGCATCTTAATAAACGACAGGACAAAGGGGAAAACAGCCTTCATTGATTTTATTCATAAACCAGCAAGAAATGAACTAAAATCGGATGGGACCGACTAGATGATGCCCTACACCAGAAATGCTTCTAAAATTCGTATTAAAATCAATTTTGTCTATAGTAAACTAGATGAGATTTTCAATACACCAGCAGATCATTGGTGACAATTTTCAGTCTCAACTGAAAAGGAGCAATTTTCGATTGCCAACCATTGGGCGCCAGTATTCGATATGTAATAGATATTTATATTAATGAAACGATATTTTCATTGTGACTAGAGCATTATTAAGGCTAACGAGTGTCACTTGATTAGAGTTAACCGTACCTAATTAAATAACTAATATTTGATTGCCCCCGCATTGGGCGCCAGTATGTAGAATCTAATATTCACCTACACAATTTAACGCCTAAGAATTGTTTACGTTTTTCATTTTACCCACTGTTAACATTTAATTTGAACTAAAAGTGTCTACTATACTATTATGATATCCGATTGCGCCCCTCATTGGGCGCCAATACTTAAAAGATAATATTAAGATCTCAGAGCATTAAGGTTTTGGTTAGGATAGTAGCAGTTTTAATTAAAATCATTGGATTAGAGTTAATAGTTTCTACTAAAATAAATAATAATCGTTGACCTGCATTGGGCGCCAATATGTAGAATATAACATATATAATTAATGTTTAACATTTGGAAATTTATTATGTTTTTGAAACGGTAGACTGCTGGTATTTAATTGGAAATAGCAGCCATTACTAAACGAAGTGATACCCGCGTGCGCCCCTCATTGGGCGCCAATATTTAAAATTACATATTTGTATGTATGAGTCACTATTTGGAAAGAGAAGAGAATATTAATAGCGAAAATGTTAGATTTTTTAGAATTAAAAGCAACCGATTGGCTTTATATCAACATATTGGGCGTTAATGCCTTAAATATATATCTGCCATTAAAAGTATCTATTGAGGGGTTTGGTTGCCACACAATGGGCGCCAATGCTTAAAATATGTACTTATATGGAAAAGACTTAGAATTTGCTGGAAAAATAGTGTGAGATTTTTATTGAAGGCTATGTGAAAAAAATGGAGCTACAAGGAAATCTGTTATTCCCTCCAGATTACCAAAAAAAAAATACTTGTCCAGATTTCCTTCCCTTGTGCTGTGATGTTCTTATTCCCATTGGAGCCTATAGATCGACTCGAAAAAACAAAAAAAAAAAGTTTTCCGTCCACTTCATCACAATATAATTATCTGATCGTCACCGAAAATTGTAGGCGTTATTCTTGACCATAATTGGAACTTTATGGAACATTTTAAAGCGATCAAGCCTATATTTCGGCCCTCTAGTGTGGTAAAGGGTTACTAAATAATATCTGAATACATAAGCACCTGTAAATGTTTAAGTGTAACTCCCACATCTGAGTACATACGACCATATAATTGGTATCAATTTAAAGGTCAACCACTGCCCTTGAATATACCAACAACTTTTCGGGACTATGTCCTTCAGGGGTAAATCTATTCGCTATAGAATACAACTTTTGTAATTTTTCGCACAAAAGTCAAAACAGGCATGCTTATTTTTTGGCTTATTATTTTCTCTATGTAAAAATTCGCGATGTTTGGGTCATAATTGCGGCCTCTAGAGCGACCAGAAAAAACCGATAAAAATTAAGTATTTGGTCAGTTTCTTCCCCTAGATATTAACACATCTTTACCAAAAACAATGGGGGTCTTCATTGGCCAGAACCCATCCTACATGCACAATTTCGTGAAGATTGGTCCATAACTGTGGCCTGTATCGTGTTTACAAAATATAATGGACAGACGGACGGACACACATGTCTAGATCGACTCAGCTAGTCGAGATATGACGATCGGTTTAAAGGTGAGTCTAGGACTAATATTTCGCGGCGTTACAAACTCTTGTGTAGGGTATAAAAACACCGTTCTCAAATAGCTCTGCAATAACATAATACGGCGTCTCCATAATCTCCAGCTTCCTAGGTAATTTTTGGTAAAGTTGGAGCTATAAGGAAATCTGTTGCCCCCTCCAGATTACCAAAAAAACAACGTTCTCAAATAGCACTGCAATAACATAATACGGCGTCTCTATAATCTCTAACTTCCTAGGTAATTTTTGGTAAATGTATCAACTATTTTCAGTGAAGAATCAATAGGCAGAAGACCTTATAGAGGATGAATTTAAAGAATACCCTCATGAAACTCCTCTAAGAATATATTCTGAATATTTTTTTTAATCGAATACCTTTGTACATAAATGTCTATCCTTCTAAGGGATAAGCCCTTTCATTTTCGGTGCTTTCCAACTTTTTATTATTGGTGTAAGTCCCTTTAAAAATGGATAAACTCTTTTACAATAAACCAATCCTTTAGAATCTCTTCAATTTCTTTTCAATTTTCCATTTGAAATAAATCCGATCCCCAACTAAAATGTGCTTCCGATTAAATACTAAATTTTCAATAGCCACAAAAAAATAAAATAGATTGCATACCGCAATGACGACTTAACCCTTCGAGCGGTGTAAAACAATATTTTCCGCCACATTAAAAGAGCAAAAATGAATTGCTTGGTGAGCCTCAGGGTTTCCTGACAACCAGCCACCATAACAAATTCTCGTGCGGTATAACAATTTTTCTTTAAATGTTTCGCCGGATGAAGTTGTAAAGAAATTGAAGGTAGAAAAGAAAAAAAACACACCAACTGCAATACATTTTGGTTAGGGAATTTTTGCATACAAAATCTCTGTGACAGATGTAAAGATGTGAAATGCGAATGGAGTGAACAAAACGGTTGTAGAAGCTGAAATATAATAGTTTGTGGCATCCATTTTTATGTGGTTCTTCTCCTCTCCGGTTTAGTGCTTACCGTTAGTGCACAATTTTTTTGTTTTCGATTTTTTCCTGCAAAATGTGTTTTATATGCGGGAAAATTCCGCTTTGCATTTTTTCTTCGTTTCGCTATCTTTTCAACGCCAAACACTCTAATGGCAGCTACATGTCAACTCATCTTTAGAAGGACAATTTATTTTTTTTTTTCATTCTCTCTCCTGTCATTCCTAGTGGCTGGTTGGTTGCTTGGCTTACCTGTAACCACGTTATGCAGTTAAGGACGGATTTGAACTGAATACATTGGGATATTCATGTCAAATTGCAGAAGAATGATAGGAGTCGTAAGATAAACACATACACACACAATAACAAGAAAAAAAGTGGAGCATAAAACACTGTGAACTTCCTGTGTGACACGGATATGTGTTAAAAATTGTTTATGAAGAGTAGTGAAGAGAAACGAAGGCTTAGTTGGAGGTTTTTTACTAAGAAAAATTTGCAATGATAGGGGAAGGATAGCTAAGGAAACAATATTGGCATTTTAAGATAAACAGGAGTCTACAGAATATTCAGTAAAGTTTTCATATTAAAATACGTTTTTTCTTTTCACACAATTATTAAACAGGTAATTCTGCCCCGAAAAAAATCTCCTTTTTTTAAACTTTAAAAACAATAATTTGAAAAAAAATCCAGCTATGAAAATATTATGCTCCCCCTTATATCGCTTAGATAACACACAATGTTTTGTTGAAAAAAAAAAAAAAAACTATAAAATGATGCAGTTCTTTTCGTTCTTCCCATCCCCTTTGCTTCCGTTTTTTTATGAGCTCGTGCTTCAACTACTATTACTCCACTACCACAATAGTAACTTTTGTGTTATCATTTTTCCACACGTTTTAGCTTTGCTGCTAATGAGTTTCCGTTCTTCAGGATATCATAGTTTGTTCAGGATACGCTATTGAAGTTAACAGGATACGCTATTGCATTTGTTGGCAAAGTTCATTGGAACATACCTGATGCAGGTTTGAAAAATGTTCGGATAATGGAAAATTTATTAAGTTTATAGTTCCCTTCGGAAAACGTCGAAAATTCTATAATATTTTGTAATTTGCCAGTTTGTAATTGACAATTAAAGTTTTTGCATGTCGAAGGACCACATCACAATTTAAGACCATGTTCTGACATAACTCCCATATACAGGGCTGCCCCATATTCGACGGACACATGTTTTTTTTTTAATCAAAGAAAAAAATAAAAATTTGGCGGTTGGCAATGTTAATCATTTAATTTGTTCCATGTAGATTTGTTTACATCAATTTTTGAATATGATATCTCTCAAACCTTTGACTTCAATTATCCCCACAAGAAGAAGTCAGGCGAACGCGGTGGCCAGCCCAAATCACCACTTTTCGACATCAATCGGCCCGGAAACAAATTCTTCAGAAAATCGATTGTTATGCGACTTGTGTGCGGTGGAGCGCCGTCTTGTTGAAACCAGAACTGCCTCATACGCTTTCGACGAATAATTGTCATCACAAAATTGGTCATCATGTCGCGATAACGCTCCTGATTGATGGTAACAGCATGGCAATTTTCATTTTGGAAGAAAAACGGCCCAATGACCGTTTTCGCACTAACGCCGCACCAAACTGTGACTTTTTCGTCATGAAGAGGCACTTCTTGAATCTCTTGAGGATTTTCAGTGGCGTAAAAAAAAATTTTGCTTATTTACGGTCCCATTCAATGTGAAATGGACTTCATCGGACATGATAATTTTGTTCCAAAATTGCTCGTCATCTTCGGCCATTTCGATGACTCTTTGTGCCCATTCCAATCGACGAGGCTTGTCCGCAGGCAACATTCTTTGCGTCAAATGAATTTTGTACGGGAACAAATGCAAATCAATGCGAATAATCCGTTGTAAGGTGGACCGAGCCATGCCCAACTGCTGAGAACAACGTTTTTGGGATGTTCTTGGGGACCTCTCAACACTGGCTCGTACGGCAGCGATATTCTCGGCCGATAGCCTTGGTCGACTGGGTCCGTCGAATATGGGCAACCCTGTATTTAACAGCACTTGGCAACCAATGCGCTCATATATTTTCAAATTAAGTTTTCAAACAATAACCAAACTCCACGCTAACATAGGCCCTTTTGTTAGGTATTTTGAAGGCTCGTAATCAATTTTTTTGTTATTTTTAAAATTATGACTCTGACTGTAGAAGACCTTAAAACATTTTCCCAATATATGTATTTTCTCTATTTTTCCCAATACAATTATTTTACACACCTCCCAATTTATATTTTTTGTAATAACCACCACATTAAATAATTATTTTTATTATCTCTTCAACTTAAAACTAAAACAAAAAACTTCCTGCCTCCACAACAGGGCCAAATGTTATTAACCTTAAAATGCATTAAAGCCATTCAAAAAATAAACAAAAAATACAAAAATAAAAAACTTCACAACACTGTTCATCAACCTAATTTTGCAACAGCACATAGAGAGCATTGCCCTTTTTTTCGTTCGGCATAGGCCATAGAGAAGGAAAAAGAAGCAACAAACTAGGCGCCGTTTATGATGACAAAAAAAGTGTCATCAAAAAGATAAAATAGGGAAAATAGAGAAAAAATGAGTGAGAGGAGGAAAAGTTGTTACTACTAAAAAACACAAATGTATTTAAATTATGGTAAATTAAATAGCGTCGCACACACTTCGTAACACTTGACTCGGGAGGCTAGACAAAAAACATCTAGAGAGCGAAGGAGTGGGTCCTTGTGAAATGGGATGTAGAAGAGGAAAAAATGACAGAATAGAATAGGGTTAATGCAACATTAACCTCAAACGCATACACAGAATTTCTCCTGATGAGGGCTTGAAAGGAAATAGAAATTGAAACATGGCCTGAAAATATTCGGTGAAGAAGTGGTTTACCCATCAAAATCCCTCCGTAATGCTAAAATATAGTCACTTCAGATTGAAATACACTAATGACAAAAATACCTATAAAGGGACTGGACCTCTTTTTTATGCCAACTGAAAACTCAAAATACCAAATCAGAGCCAACTAACTTGGTGAACAATTAGGTGGTACCATTTTAAGTAAACTACGCGTGATCATGGTTCGATATTGGACATTTTTTAAAATAAAGATCTGACACCCAATGAGAACAAAAAATATATTAAAGAAATTCGGTTGAAAAATGTGACGGAAATTCTAAGAATACCTAAACGTGGGAGTACCGTTATATATGCTCAATTACAATATGTGGAATGATATTGAATAATATTTGTAGGATGGCTGAACTATTAACTGTTTGAAGCTCGTTATTCTCTATCTTGGTTTTAACAGACATTGGGGGTGGCTTAAACGACATCGAATTTTATTATACGCTTTGCTGGGTCATTGAAAACAAAACCTAGAAAAAATCCAAGCCTTGTTGTGAGGTGGTCCTTCTAAGAAATAATTCCAGGATTTGTAGAGTCCAAGTAAAATAAATCCACGCTTTCTTAGGTCCTTAGAAATAATTGCAGGAATTGTTGTGTACTAGGAAAAATACCACGACTTGTCGGGTTCTTAAAAAAACATGCCTTGTTGGGTTCCTTGAAAAACCAACAAAATCTAGGCTTTGCATGGCCTTTAAAACAAATTTTAAGAATATAGGCCTTTTATGGTCTTTAAAACATATTTAACCAGTAAGGAAAGAAGTAAAGTCGGACTGGGCCGATTATATTTTACCCTTCACCACTTTGGGTATATTCAACAGATGAATCCTAACAAACGTTTTTGAAGGACCAGTAAAATGAAATTGGATCCATAAACATGCCATTCTGCAACCTATACAAAATTTTTCATTTATTCAGATATGTAAATCAATTTAAAGCAAATATCAATTGGACACCCGTGGATTATTTGGATACATATCTGAAAAAAATGAGGAGTTTGGTGCACCTATATCTAAATTTGAACCGATTACAACGAGACTTGCCAAAGATTAATTAAAATTAACTACAGTTCATTGTACACAATTGCGTGGCAATCGGAAAAACTTTGGGTCTTTAGTGCACAATTTACATAAAATCGGAAGAAAACATATATAGGAGCTATATCTAAATCTGAACTGATTTCCACGAAACTTAACACACATCATTCTAGACTTAATTAAGTACGCCATGCCCAATATTGTGGAAATCGAAAGATATATAGAGACTTTGGTACACCATTTACCTTAAATCGGACGAAAATATATATGGGAGCTATATCTAAATTTGAACCGATTTTCAGGAAACTTAACACACATCATTCTAGGCCTAATTCATTACGCTGTGCCAAATTTCGTGCAAATCGAAAGATATATAGGGACTTTGGTACACCATTTACCTTAAATCGGACGAAAATATATATGGGAGCTATATCTAAATTTTAACCGTTTTTTTTTCTCAATTTCAATAGGGCTCGTCCTTGGTCCAAATAAATGAACTGTGCCAAATTTCATTCAATTCGGATCATAAATGCGAGCGCATTTTCTCAAAAGGAACCATGGTCTATCTCGTTTCCTTTTGCCTGTTACAAACGTATGCACAAAGTCATAATACCCTGTACCACTGTGTGTTGAAGGGTATACAAATATAGGCCCTGTATGAATCTTGGAAAAATATATGTAAAAAAATCTACCTTTGTATAAACCTTGAAAAGTTTATTTAAAAAAAACTACGCTTTGTCTGGTTCATTAAAAATACAGGCCTTTTCTGGTCCTTGAAAAATATTGTTTAAACAATCAAAGGCTTCCTTGAAAAAATATACTTTACAAAACCACGCCTTGTATGATCCTTGAAAAAATATATATTAAAAAAACCACGCCTTGTATGATCCTTGAATAAAATATATTGAAAAAAAATCGAAGCCTTTTATAATCTGCACATTATAAAATTATTTAAAAATACACGCCTTGTATGGGTGGTTCTTGAAAAAATATTATTTAATAATATTTTAGAAAAAAAACATATGTTTTTAATATTAATGGATTTAGATTTACAAAAAAGAAAGCATTTAAAATAAACCTGTAGTCCTTAATATATATATAAAAATTCCGCGCGTATAATAGCATTTAATTTCTTTTCAAATTTTTGTCCTTGAGAAATATTTTAAAAAACTCGACGCTTTGAAAAATCCATATTTTTTTTAAATCTACTATTAAAAAAGAACATCGATATATTTGTTTTGCTTTGAAAAATAATATTTTAATATTATATATTGCGATATTTGTAATATGCTTCTAAATAATTTATACTTTTAACTCACATTTTTTATAGTTTTGGAGACAATTAATTTAATGTTCATAACTTAGAACATTTTTGTAAATTTTGTAAACAATTCATATTATTTTTATAACATATTTTCAATCCTTCAATATTATGTCTATCAAAATAGGTGTTCTGTTACTTTATTTTTTAATTGATCGCTTATGCAAATCTCCACAAAACTCTTTTCACTTGTATGTAACTAAAAAAAACACTGACATTTATTGCCTGAAGCGATAAACCAAAGAGATGTCATGCGTGTCAGCTATCAATTGTCACAACCTGTTTCTTTCTCACCAATTCCCCAACACTTTAAGGAGGAATTGCAACAACAACAAAAATATTAATAATTTTCCTAACGTTGACAAAAAGCCTGGCAATCAACAACAAAAACTATTTCCACATTTATGTAATCCCACTGTAGTTGTTGTTGGTGTTGCTGCTGTTACCTCCTTATGATAATTTATAACATTTTAAATATCACTAAACTCATTAAAACCAATTAGTAAGTAAATTGTTAATGCAGTCAAACATGGGACAACAACAACACCATTCGGCTTCAAGATAAGTTTGAAAGAATTATTTAACACGAATCAAAATAAACAGAAGATAGATCGGTTAACATGAAATGATGCAGCAGCAGAAGCCATGGCTTGGGGGTAGGAATTAAAATGCAGCCCAGACTGCAGCCATACCCGACATTGAGAGAGGAGGAGGTGGAGAAATAAATCAGTGTTGATTATTTTATCTATTGTCAATGGCATGTTGTCATTAGTGTTGTCTATATGTCGTTTAGATAGCCGTTCAAACACACACACACACACATAACCAGTCAATGCGCCTATCATCATCGGCCTAATCGAACCATTGAAACACATGTCACAAGATGTCAAACAATTAAGGTTTCATATTACTAAATGGTATGGAAAAATGAGGCACACACAACTAACACACACACACATGGACATGTAACAAACTCTATCCCCCAGTTTGAGGCTATGGCTCAATGTTGGACAAGGAGATGATGATGGTGTCTGTTGGAACGAACGGCCAACAAACGATCATCAACCAGGCCTGACTGCCTGCCTAACTGCTTGGCTAGCTTGCGGGTTATGGTTGCATGCAATCAAGTGTTGATAATGACCGATATTTCTTCATTATCAGTGTTGTTAGCCCCCCTCAACTAAGGCTAACTAAATATAAAACAAACATTGATGCTAATATCTTTTAAATAAATGGCTTACATATGAGTTCATATGCATACATTCCTACATAGAGATCTGACAACTTAAAGATATTTATGATGGTGTACAACACTAATAAGTAAATAGATAAAAATGGACAGACATACAAAGCTCCACAAGTCTGGCCATGGCTGGCTGACAGACTCTGGGGTCCGTGTGTGTGAGTCTGTCTTGCAACCTCACCCTGTCCGTGTGTGTGAGTCTGTCTTGCAACCTCACCCTGTCACAAAATGAAAACTAATAATCCTATAAATACTCGCATAATAATAATCGTTGCAAGAGAGAAAAATAAAATATATTTATAAATGTCTGATATATTAATTTATGGCCTTATGAAGGCAATAATAACAACAACACCGCCAACAACAACGATCGTAATGACAGTAGCAGCCGCAATAACACCAAGAAAAATCCATAAGAAAAAGTGTTTAATAAATGGCATTGGCTGGATTGCATTTGCGGACCACAAGGAAGGCGCCTAGTATTTTTTGGAATCCTACAACAACAACGGCAACAACTTTATTTATATGTGAATAAAAAGTCGCTGAAGTAAGGCCTTAGAAAGTAGACATTGTAGCCTGGGTAGAGCTGCAAAGCAAACAAAGAAAAAATTCTTAAATCGCACAACTTCATAATTTAAATGCTAAAGTCATATTATCACCAGTGACAAGTTGGCTATGTCATTGTCAGTGGAACACAGTGGTGCCCGTAGAAGACCAGCAAACATTTTAAGGGAAATTTAATTGGAAATAGGTCGAAAAAATTAAAAAAAAATAAAGAATATGAGGGAACATGAAATCTAAAAGAAATATTTCTACTTAAGCACAATTCATTCCAAAGGCTATAAGTTTAAGTTTTTTTGCCACAATATTTTTTATTCTTTAATCGATAAGGACTGTCAAAGCTTTAAAAAATAACATATAAGAATTTTTCTATTCTATTTTATATTTATTTTTTCGATGGGATTCAATCTTTGGTCATTGAAATGATTTTCGGTGCCAAAAGATGCCTTCAAAAAATTAGTTTTGGACGAGTCGCAATCGAAGTGGATAAAATGCTTCGACAATTGACTTGACTGCATGAAAATGGATTTTTTCATAGTTTCGTATAGAGGTGCCGTCCCATTTCTTTAAGGTTTTATCCGCATTTTCCAATAGAAGTTATTTAATATGGCATTCGAGGTACATGTTTTTATACATAGCTCCTAAGATTCTAGCCAAATTTGGACGAGAACTGGATGCAATTTGATACCTTTCGATTTACTGTATTTTGAAGACTTTGTACATGTTTGTTCAACCTAATAGACATTAACTTTAGCAAATTTAATTTTCATTATTCTTTCTTTCCAAATAATATAAAAATGAGGTGCACTTTTAGGCATAGTCCCCATATAATGGTACTCCCCAATTTGCGTTATTTTGAGTTCTCATTATGTGGCAAAAATTCCCATTAAAGCGTATAAACCTTTGGGCCCATACAAAGACCCAGGACTTAAATTCATTTTATTTCCGTAGAGTTTTAAATATAATTTCCTAAGGACCTTGTTAAACGTGTCTGTTGAAATTCAAAATTGGTCTTTTTTATTTTTAATTTTTAAGACCGCTCCTAGATTGATGTGATTTTTAGAATACATTTTTAATATATATTTTTTAAGGACCTTCTTAAGCGGTGATTCTTTTAATATTTTTAGAGGAACCTCTCTAGCGTGAATTGTTAATAACATAATTTCCAAGGACATTCTCAGTTTTGCATTTTTAAAATATACTTTTTCTAAGGACCATCTTAAGGGAGGATTTCCTAAATATTTTTTAAGGGATTCTGTCAAGCGCTAAGGACCCTTTTAAGCATGGATTAATTAAAATATAATTTTTGATGGCACCTTCTTCAACTGTTTGCTTGGCCCAAGGACAAATTATATTGAAATTGGGAAAAATCGGTTCAGATTTAGATATAGCTCCCATATATATTTTCGTAAGGTAAATGATGCACCAAAGTCCCTATATATCATTCGATTTGCACGAAATTTGGCACAGCGTACTAAAAGAAGTCTAGAATGATGTGTGCTAAGTTTCGTGAAAATCGGTCCAGATTTAGATATAGCTCCCATATATATTTTCGTTCGATTTTATGTAAATAGTGCACCAATGTCCCTATATATCCTTCGATTTGCACGAAATTTGGCATAGCGTACTGAATCAGGTCCATTCTTATGTGTGCGGAGTTTTGGTGGAATCGGTTCGGATTTATATATAGCTCCAATATATATAGTCGTCCGATTTTATGTGAATGATGCACCAAACTGACAATATTTGTCCGATTGGCACAAAATTTTGCACAGAGTTCTGAATTAGGATCAGACTGATGTATGCGAAGTTTTGTTACAATCGGTTCAGATTTAGATATAGTTCCCATACATAGTTTCGTCCGATTTTATGTGAATGATACACCAAACTCCCAATATTTGTCCGAATGGGACAACATTTTGCACAGAGTATTGCATTAGATTCAGACTGATGTCTGTGAAGTTTTTTAAAATAGTTTCAGATTTAGATATAGCTCCTATATATAGTTTCGTTCGATTTTATGGCAGAGGGTACACGAAATTTGGATATTAAATTGAATATAGTGATTACAAAAAACAAATGGTGTATGCAATGGTTATTCAATTAGGTCCATGTGTTTATATATATAATTTGACTCGATTTCATACAAATGGTACACCAAAGAATCCAAGTCTGTCCGTTTGACATGCAATTTTTTATTGATATCAGAATACACATACCCTTCTGAAATCAATGAAAAATTGCATGGGGTTTTTCATTTGGTTCAAATATTTTTATGGATTAATCTAAGTCGGTTCACATTTAGATAAAGGTCATATATTTTAGTTCATCCAATTTCATGTTAATGTACCCAAAGTGGTGAAGGGTATCATATAGTCGGCCCAGTCCGACTTTACTACTTTCCATACTGGTTGAAAATAATTTTTCAAGAACCTCTCAAGCGTGGATTTTTTTAATTCCAATTTTTTAAGGACACTGAACAGAGCTGATTTTCTTTGACATTAATTATTAATATACACTCTACGAATGGATTTGCTAAATAGATATTTTAAATATAATTTTTCAAGGACCGTCTCAAGTGGGGAATTAATACAATATATAATTTTCAGGGACCTTCACAGGTGTAGATTTATTTAATATATAAGTTTTAAAAGATCCTTTCAAGCGTGGACTTTCAAGGACGTCCTATGTTGTGGATATATTTTACATTTTAATTTCAGGGACCCAAAATCGTGAACTATTTTTTTAAATATATTTTTAAGGACCTTCTCAAGCGTGCTTCAAAAACATATTCAATCGCCGATTTTTTAATACAATTTTTAAGAGCGCTAATTTTTTCGACTAATTATTAGAATACACTTAGGATGGATTTGTTAGATCTTTTCAAAGATCTTGTAAGATCCTTTCAAAGGGGGCTTGTAACCTCTGAAATTTATTATTTTATTATATTAAAATATTTGAGAGCTTGAGGAGTTCTTATGAAAAGAGAAGTCTCATCAAATGTTAAGGCTAAGCTTTTTTTAATTAAAGGATTTTACGCCCTCCATATTAATTTTTTTTCACCAGTACAAGAAAAAAACGATTATAAAAATTAATCTCTAAGGAGAATCAAGTATTTCTATGACAGAAACTCATTTTTTCACCTTACCAATTTTTTCACTTCGTTCACCCCCTTTAATCATCAATCTACCACCTCAAACTGTTTGCTTGGCTTGGCTGCAGATCGAGACTAATTAATGTTGCAATGGTGTCATAACTGACACTTTTAGCTCGAATGGTTAACTACTGTTGTGGCGTTCATTACTTTTTTTATTATTTTTTTCGCTGTTGTTGTTGTTGGCGTTGTTGTTTTTTCATCGTTCAGACACATTGGTGGCGTTTGGGGCCATGACTATCAGCGCAATTCAGTTTCGGTGTCCGCAGCGTTAACAAAACAGAACGAATGGCGTTATTTTACACATGACAGTGTTGATGATAACCAAGAATTCGAATGATGCTGAGACCAATGAAGGGGTTTAGGGGTGTTCTTAATATGCAAATCTAATGAAGAATAATGTTTTGCATTTTGATATGGATACACAAGTTCATATCAAGAAAGGAAAGATATTTTTTTCAGTTTTGTATAAATGAATCAAGCAAACGGGTACCAAGCTAAAGTAAATTTCAGAATAAACAACAACAACAAATGATGCCTTCAAGTTATCCTCAAGCTAAATGTTAGTTTTTGTTTTGTGGACAGACCAGACGATGAGTTCATTTGTGAAATGTTGCAATGCAACCAGGCAGCCAGCCAGCCAGGCAAGCCGACAAAAACCGGCTAACCGCACCACACCAGAACACACGCTGACAAATTATGATTTATGTTAACTTTTTTGGTGTGGTTTGTCATTCGTTTTTGGGTGGGTATACGATGTATCTGCTGAAATGATTTGGGGTTCCTTTAAACAATATCTTGGGGTAACAGCAACAACAGTGAAATGAAGAGGAATGGCTTATAAATAACATTGTTGTTTTGCTTTTGAAAATATTTTGAATTTTTATTATAATTATGAGGCGAAGTTCTGGGGATATTTGGTAGGAGAGTTGTTGAAGAATTTGTCCCAGAATTCGGTTTTGTGTTCTGTTTATGTTTTTTTCTGTTTCTTTGTCATCATATTGAAATCTCATTCCAGCATGTTGCTCATTAGCTTTCCATCCCCCCACATGCTCATGTTCGTTATGCCTTTCGGATCCCAACATTGCCCCAGAAATGGGAAGAAAAACAACAGGCTAAATACTTTAGCTAATTAGTTTGATTGTCCCTTGTTTAAGGGAAGGGAACTTATTGTCGCATTCCTAACCATTAGCACATATACGCTGGGTGTTAAGTGACAATTTTTTTCGAAATGTTTGTTCCACACACTTTTAAAATTCTTGGAATATTTTTGACTCATTCAAAAGGGGTTTATAAACAGTGAGGTGTGAATCAACCTTAATCAAATGCGGAATTGAAAATATTTTTTATTGTTGTTGTTATTTTAATTATAAAATCACAAACTCTCATAAATATTCAACGTTGAGATCTATGATTAAAAATGATGGACATTTTTATGTTCGCTCCACAAAATTCACACCTTCGTTCTAATTAGGAAACTAATGTTAGGGAGTGGTTTTCCTTAGAAAGATCAGAGAATTTGGTTTGATTTGAAATAATAAAAATTTGATTGATCAGGTTAGGTAAAGAAATGAAGTCATCTAGAATGCATCATATTTGAAAACAAGTTGTTGGAAGTTCAAACTACAGACTCACAATTGAGATGGCACCTGGCAATTTTTAGGAAAATTAACTTATATTGAAAATGTTTTGAGAAGAAGGTATAAGGTCCAGCAATCGAAAATAACAGTCACTTCACAATAAAAACGTATCGTCACTTCGATAAAAAAAATATTTAGAAATGCCATGCCTTGTATGATCCTTGAAAAAGTCTTCTTAAAAATATTCTTTAAAAAATCCACGTATTACCTGGTTCTTGAAAATATTATTTTAAAAAATCCACGACTTATATGGGTCCTTGAAAAAAATTATTAAAAAACTCCAGGTCTAAACTGCCATTAAGAAAATCTTCGCCTCGTCTGGTCCTTGAAAAATTATCCTTAACAAATTTACGCCTTGTCTGGTCCTTGAAAAATTATCCTTAACAAATCTGCGCCGGTCCTTAAACAATTATCCTTAAAAAATCTGCAAATTAACTGGTCTTTGAAAGAATATTCTTTAAAAATCTACGGCTTGTCAGGTCCTTGAAAAATTATCCTTAAAAAATCTGCACTTTAACACGTCTTTGAAAAAATATTCTTTAAAAATCTTCGGCTTGTCTGGTCCTTGAAAACCGATCGTTAAAAAATCTGGTCCTCAAAAAATCAGCACGTTATCTGGACTTTGATGATGGACAAACGGAACTTAACACACGTCGTTCTAGATTTAATTAAGTACGCTATGCCAAATTTTGTGCGAATCGAAGAATGTATAGGGTCTTTGGTGCACCATTTATATTAAATTGGACGAAAATATATATGGGAGCTATATATAAATCTGAACCGATTTTTACGAAATTTTGCACAAAAACATTCTAGGCTTAAGTCAGTATGTTGTGCAAAATTTCGTGCAAATCGAAAGATATTTAGAGACATTGGCGCACCATTTACATTAAATCGGATGAAAATATATATTGGAGCTATATCTAAATCTGAACCGATTTTCACGAAATTTTACACACATCATTCTAGACTTAAGTCAGTACGTTGTGCCAAATTTTGTGCAAAACCAACGATATTTAGGGACATTGATGCACCATTTACCTTAAATCGGAATATATATGGAGGCTATATTTAAGTCTGAACCGATTTTTCCCAATTTCAATAGGGTTCGTCCTTGGGCCAAATAAGTGAACTGTGCCAAATTTCATCCAAATCGGATCATAAATGCGGCCTGTACTTTGTTTACAAAAATACATGGATGGACAGACGGACGGATATGCGTTAATCGACTCAGAAAGTGATTCTATGCATATTCTCAAAAGAAACCATGTGTTTACCTCGATTCCTTTTGCCTGTTACAAACATATGCACAAAGACATAAAACCCTGTACTACAGTGTGGTGAAGGTTATATAAAACAAAAATAATACGTCAATGGTGGTCTTCAAAAAATATTTGTTTAAATCTAAGTAATGAACGCCCAAAATATTAAAAATAAAAACAAATATTATTTTAAATCCAAGCCTTGTGAGGGTCCTTGCAAAAAAAAAACATTTTTTTTAACCACGCCTTCTGAGGATCCTTGAAAAATATATTTTTTTAATTCCAGGCCTTGTGAGGGTCTTTGAAAAAATATATTTTTTTAAATCCACGCCTTGTGATGATCCTTGAAATATTATATATTATTTTAAATCCACGCCTTGTGAGATTCCGTGAAAAATGTTCTTTAAAAGTCCACGTCTTGTGAGGGTCCTTGAAAAATATTCTTTTAAAATTCCACTACTTGTGAGGGTCTTTGAAAGATATATATTTTTAAATTCACGCCTTGTGAGGGACCTTGATAAATATCCTTTAAAAAGTCCTAGCATTGTCTGGTCCTTGAAAAATAGCCTTTAAGAAGTCCTAGCATTGCCTGGTCCTTGAAAAAGTATTCTTTAAAAAGTCCACGCCTTGCCTGGTCATTGAAAAAATATTCTTTGGAAACCCACGCCTTATCTGATCCTTGCAACATTTTTCCTTAAAAAAACAACGTCTTGTTGTGGTCTATAAAAAATATTCTTTAAAAAATCAACGCTTCTGGTGGCCTATAAAATATATTCTTTAAAAATCCACGCCTCTGGTGGTCTTTAACAAAAATTATTTGAAAAATCCACGCAGCTAGTGGTCTTTAAGACATATCCTTGAAAAAATATTATTTAAAAAAATCATGCCTTGGTTAGTACATTAGTGTATATAAAAAAAATATGTAATATTTTTAAAAAATCGGCGGCTTGTATATTTCCTTAAAAACATTTTTCTCAAATTTAAAATATTATTTAATTTTGTTTTTGTTCAAATAAATCCCTCAACCACTTATAAATTGGCAACAACAACTGTCATCATCATCAAAAAATAAATTTTAACAAACCAATTTATGATTATTATTTAATGTGCTGCTGATTCATAAGAATTTCAGCTGCAATATTGCAACACATGTGAGGAACATGCCGCAAAATAAAAAAACTTTCAACAATTTAAAAAAAGTATGCCAAAAAGTCAATGTCCTATAAAACGAATCATCAGCATTAAACCAAACCAAAAAGAAAAACAAAACAGCAATCAAAATTTTTCAATAATTTCAAGAATTTTCACATTAAGGCACTTGAAAGCGGCATGGATATGGTGGCGATGGGCATGATGTGATGACGATGATGCCATAGTGCAAATAATTTGCTCAGATATTTGTCGAGTAAAAACAAAACCGAAAAAACTACAAAGTTTTACTACAACAAAAAAAACGCTAGATTACATGTCACACCAGTAGCAGCTGTCGCTCGTTGCAGGAAGAAGAGACAAAAAACAAAAATACTGAATTCCTACAAAAATCCAAATTGAATGAGCCTCCCAATTGAACATATGACAAATTGTTGACACCATCTATCCATCCGAACGCGGAAAAAATTCTGACAGCAAATGCAGGGGAAAGGAAAAAAATTGGAAATTGTAGAAACATGTTGATATAGAAATGCAGTAATAATATTTGTGAGTCAGACTTTTTTTTGGGTGAAATCAAGATGAGTGACAGAAAAAAAAAATACAGAAAGCTAATATAGGTAAATCAGATTTAGATGATATGTAAAAAAAAGGTAAGAAAAATGGAAAAAAATTTCCTGAAGAAGGTGTGTCGAAAGATAGTTGGAACAGTCGATGGCATATCAGAAAGAAGAACGATATCGAAAAGTGCCGAATAAATTTTTATTCTTTATTACATATCGCTTATTGTGACCAATGGTTCCTTGACCGTCGCTATAAGCGATTCCGACAGTAATCAATAAACCCCAAGGGAAAATTCCTAACATTCGAAGGAGTTTTTAGTCCCACTGGGGGACTTCATTTGGTGTTTTTTCCCATTATCATTTTTATTTGGGATTTTTTCTATGGATCTAAGTTTTTTAAAGAATTTTCTGTCCTCCATGTTTTTCTATTTTAACAACACACAACCCTCGTATCATTACAAATAGTGACTGAAACAAAATCAAGTAGAAAAATATTTCAATATTATTCAACAAAAATGCCTCCATAGCTGCTTGACACCACGACAGACAGTGGGACACGCAAAAAAATGACAACTCCCCATGGTAAAGAAAAACATACGAAATATAGAAAACAAACAAAAACCAAGTGACTGACTGACACCAAGCGACAATTGCCTCACTAGTGAACAACATTTTCACATGTGCATTTTCCATCATGAAGACATGCAGAAAGACAGGCAGATAAACAGCATTTCTCCTACGTTGAGAAGGATGTGGAGGGAAGGACACACACACACATATTTATCACTAAATAAAAATGAAATATTTGTGTGTGTGTGTATTTTTTGTCAAATTATTTGTTTGCTTTTACTGTAACTACAAAAAAAAAGCTGAGGCTGCTGTTGCTGCCTCCATTGGCCTGCAAGGCATTGCCAAAGTCTAGGCAAGACGTTGCGGGAGTTAGCGGTACGGGTACGTATATTGCCTAAAATACTGTTTGCATATTATTTCTGCTTTAGGCAACAGAAACATGATTATTTTTGTACAAAATAAAACTACAAAAAGGAGAACAAAAAAACAGATTCAGACGACAACTGTGACTACTACTAACAGCAAAACGACGACGTCTACGAAGGCAACAACAACAACAAATCGACGACAATAACGAAAACAAGATTTTGCCATCAAAAGACATTTGTCCTCCGACTGACTGCTGCACAATTTGGTAAAAGGCAATGCACAGTGGGTCAAAGCCTAATTATTTTAAATATTTTTTTTCAAGCTTAACAGAAGATGAGGACTATATAACGGTTAAATATTGTCTCAAGGGCTTAAGAAGGCGTGGATTTTTAAAGAATATTTTTTTCAAAGACTCACACAAAGCGTGGATTTTTTTAAAGAATATTTTTCAAGGACTACCACAAGGTGTGAACTTTTAAAGAACACTTTTTCGAAGACCACAGATGGCGTGGATTTTCTTAAGAATTTTTTCAAGGACAAAAAAAGACATGGATTTTTTAAAAAAATACTTTTTCAAAGACCAGACAAGCTTGAATTTTTTAAAGGATATTTTTTAAAGAACCAGACAAGGCTTGAATTTTTTAAAGAAGCAGATAAGGCGTGAATTTTTAAAGGACATTTTTTTAAAAGACCATTTAAGGTGGGGAAGAACATTTTTTCAAGGACCTGAAAAGACAATTATTTTTTAAAGAACATTTTTTCAAGGACCTGATAAGACGATTACTGACGTGGATTTTTTATGATTTTAGGGATCAGACAAGGCGTGGATTTTAAAGAATATGTTCTAGAAGACCACAGATGGAGTGGATTTTCTTAAGAATATTTTTTCAAGGGCCAAATAAGGCGTGGATTCGTTTTAATATTTTTTGAAGGACCAAATAAGACGTGGATGTTTTAAAGAATACTTTTTCGAAGACCAGACAAGGCGTGGGATTTTAAAGAATACTTTTTCGACGACCAGACAAGGCGTGGGTTTTTAAAGAATATTTTTTCAAAAACCAGACAAGGCGTGGGGTTTTAAAGAATATTTTTCAAAAACCAGACAAGGCGTGGGCTTTTAAAGAATATTTTTCAAAAACCAGACAAGGCTTGGATTTTTTAAAGGCCCAGACAAGGCTTGATTTTTTTAAAGAACTGGATAAGGCTTGCATTTGTTAAAGGACCAGACAAGGCTTGAATTTTTTAAAGGACCAGACAAGGCTTGAATTTTTTAAAGGACCAGATAAGGCGTGACTTTTTAAAGGATATTTTTTTAAAGGACGTTTTAAGGTGGGTATTTTTTTAAAGAATATTTTTTCAAAGACTCACACAAGGCGTGGATTTTTTAAAGAATATTTTTTAAAGGACCTTACAAGGCGTGTTTTTTTTTAAAGAATATGTTTTAAAGGACCTTACAAGGCGTGGAATTTTTTTTTAAAGAATATTTTTTAAAGGACCATTTAAGGTAGGGATTTTTTAAGAATATTTTTTAAAGGACCATTTAAGGTAGGGATTTTTTAAGAATTTTTTTTCAAGGACCTGAAAATACGATTATGTTTTAAAGAACATTTTTTCAAAGACATAAAAAGACGTTTTTTTTAAGGAACATTTTTCTGAACTGAAAATATATATTTTTAGTGACCTGACAAGGCGTGGATTTTTAAAGAATATTTTCTTAGGGAGCAAACAGGATTTTAAAGAATATTTTCATAGGTATCTGGGATCAGACAGGGCGTGGATTAAAGAATATTTTCTTTGGGATCAGACAGGGCGTGGATTTTTAAAGACTATTTTCTTAGGGATCAGACAGGGCGTGGATTATTTCTTCAAGGGCCAGATAAGGCGTGGATTTTTTAAATAATATTTTTCAAGGACCAGTTACGACGTGTATTTTTTTAAAGAATATTTTTCAAGGGCCAGTTAAGACGTGTATTTTTTAAACAATATTTTTCGAGGATCTAAATAGCTTGTAATTTTTAAAGAATATTTTCCAAGGACCTGACATGACGTGGATGTTTAGAAATCATAAAAAAAAATCCAGACATCACCAAAGAAAGGATTTGGAAAAATATATTTTTTCAAAGACAATAAAAGGCATTTTTTGTAAAGAAAAAATGTTTCAAGTGTCAAAGAAGCTTTAATAAAAAATGAATATTTTTTTAAATTAATATTATATTAATTTAAAATAAATATTTTTTGTTCAAAGACTAAATAAGGTGTGGATTTAAAAAAAACTAGCTTCACAAGGATTTTTCGTCAAAAATTCTGTATGTGCGTTTTTTAACATCATTAATATTTTTTTGCAGACCACACTGTCCAAATCCTCTCTCTCTCTCTCTCCAATAAAGTAAAAAAGGGTAGCTGGTTTTCCTGTATTTTTTGGATAAATGATTGTTGTTCTTCGAACAACGATAAAACAAACAGTAGTTCAGACTGACAGACCGAAGACATAGCTTTAACTTCAGCCATGCTAAGCGAAGGAGGTAGGGACGGGAAGAAAGACAACTTTACAAGCTAGTCAGTCAGACATATGGCATGCGACACAAATTTAGTTTTTTCGGTTAAACAAGAAAAACAAAAAAAAAAAATAAAAACAATGAAAAAAAGGTTTAAATATATAAAAAAGCTCAAGTAAAGACATGTCCTGATAAAGCGATAACTTAAAGAAAGAAATAAAATAAATGAACGCTCATGCAAATGTGTCGCAAAATCTTTATTTTCAACGAAGAAAGAAAGAAAGCCATCATTCAGGCGTCATTTGTAAGCATTAATTTGAAAGAGGATTTAAGTTTTGGGAAACAAAAAACAAGACAATGAAGTTTTTTGAAACAAAGGAGATTAAGTTATAATATGGGGAAGCAGAGTGGTAGTAATAAACTGCTTGCAACTTAATTTGGGGAAATTGTGACAATAAATTCACGAAATGCTTAAGGAATAATGGGGAGAATATCTACAGAAAAAAATTCAAACTAATATTTTGAAAAAAATCTAATTTTGGGTCAATTATAGTTTACATATTTCCCAATATTTCTTCCAGGAACATCCATATTTGTTTTAGGAATTCCCCAATATTTCAAAACTCATGATTACTTACAAATCCGAAAGGACCTCTATGGACCAAAATTTTTTGTGGTACTTCAACTTACCTGGAAAGAGAAAAAAGAAAAAATATATTAGTGGATTTATTTATTATTATTTGTAGAAAAAATGGACGCAAAATAAAACACATTTTTCAAAAGTTTTCGGATATAATCCCTTAGTTTCATTTGAAAAAAATAATCAAAAAATACTTCAATCTCTTCCAAAGATAAACGATTTACTACAACAATCACAGTCAATGCAGATTTAATTTTTTATTTTACAAAACCCATCCACAAAATATCACCAATCAAAAACTGCAAAAAAGGGTTGCATGCGGCCAAAATTTGCAAACCAAAATATCCATTGTCCAGGGCAACAGAGCCTTTACTTCAAACAAAATTTCATTTATGGCAAATTAAATTTACCACACAATCCCCAGAAAAAAAGAAGAAGAATATGCTGAATATAAACAATAACATAGAAAAAATAGAAAATGAAAATAATCCTCAAAAAATAAATAAATAAACAGAAACGCAAAATACAATTATGAATGAAAAATGAAATCGCCCCTCACAGAATGAAGAGCAGCAAAAATTCCCAACGCAAAAAGGGTAACTCCAATTCCAGAATAAAACCAACAACAAGGAACTCCAGATGAAGGCCAATCCACTTGTTTTGGCGAATAACAACTTTTTTATTCTGCCGTTGTTGTTACATTGATGCTGTTTTGCCAATTCATAATTGTTGCACACACACACAGTTTCAGACAACCACAACAACAACAGCAGCGGCAAGACCGGCAACAATAACAACTCTTGAAAAAGTCTGTAAATCGAAAACAACAGCCCTTGAAAGTCCAGCCAGTAGTAGTCTGCTGTTATGCATTCTAGTAACAGTAACAACAACAACAGCAGCAATAATTTCTAGAGTATGGCTGAGATATGAACACAGCAACACAACAGCAGCAACAACAACAACCACTAGCAAATAGTAGTCGTCGAATGGTCAAGGAGCAGGAAAAGGATAATGGTTTTTTGAAACAAAAAAAAAAAAAAAAGTTGAAATAACAATTTGAGCGGAATACACTCGAGAAAAATTCTATAATGTTTTTAAAAACATATTTTTTTAACTACCACTATGACCCTACAAGGCGTGGATTTTTTAAAGAATATTTTTTCAAGGACCAAATTAAGGCGTGAATTTTTTAACGAATATTTTTTCAATGACCAAATCAAGGCGTGGATTTTATGAAGAATATTTTTTCCAAGGACCATCCACACAAGGCGTGGATTTTTTAAAGAATTTTTTTTCCAAGGACCATCCAAACAAGGTGTGGATTTTTTAAAGAATTTTTTTTCCAAGGACCATCCAAACAAGGCGTGGATTTTTTAAAGAATATTTTTCCAAAGGACCATCCAAACAAGGCGTGGATTTTTTAAAGAATATTTTTTCAAAGGACCATCCAAACAAGGCGTGGATTTTTTAAAGAATATTTTTTCCAAGGACCAAATCAAGGCGTGGATTTTTTAAAGAATATTTTTTCAAAGGACCATCCAAAAAAGGCGTGGATTTTTTAAAGAATATTTTTTCCAAGGACCAAATCAAGGCGTGAATTTTTTAAATAATATTTTTTCAAGGACCAAATCAAGGCGTGAATTTTTTAACGAATATTTTTTTCAAGGACCAAATCAAGGCGTGAATTTTTTAAAGAATATTTTTTCAAGGACCAAATCAAGGCGTGAATTGTTTAACGAATATTTTTTTCAAGGACCAAATCAAGGCGTGAATTTTTTAAAGAATATTTTTTCAAAGGACCATCGATACAAGACGTGGATTTTTTAAAGAATATTTTTTCAAAGGACCATCGATACAAGGCGTGGATTTTTTAAAGAATATTTTTCAAAGGACCATCGATACAAGGCGTGGATTTTTTAAAGAGAATTTTTTCAAAGGACCATCGATACAAGGCGTGGATTTTTTAAAGAATATTTTTTCAAAGGAACATCGATACAAGGCGTAGATTTTTTAAAGAATATTTTTTCAAAGGAACATCGATACAAGGCGTGGATTTTTTAAAGAATATTTTTTCAAAGGACCATCGATACAAGGCGTGATAAAGAATATTTTTTCAAAGGACCATCGATACAAGGTGTGGATTTTTTAAAGAATATTTTTTTCAAAGGACCATCGTGGATTTTTTAAAGAATATTTTTTTCAAAGGACCATCGATACAAGGCGTGGATTTTTTAAAGAATATTTTTTTTCGATACAAGGCGTGGATTTTTTAAAGAATATTTTTTTTTTCAAAGGACCATCGATACAAGGCGTGGATTTTTTAAAGAATATTTTTTTCAAAGGACCATCGATACAAGGCGTGGATTTTTTAAAGAATATTTTTTTCAAAGGACCATCGATACAAGGCGTGGATTTTTTAAAGAATATTTTTTTCAAAGGACCATCGATACAAGGCGTGGATTTTTTAAAGAATATTTTTTTCAAAGGACCATCGATACAAGGCGTGGATTTTTTAAAGAATATTTTTTTCAAAGGACCATCGATAAAAGGCGTGGATTTTTTAAAGAATATTTTTTTCAAAGGACCATCGATACAAGGCGTGGATTTTTTAAAGAATATTTTTTTCAAAGGACCATCGATACAAGGCGTGGATTTTTTAAAGAATATTTTTTTCAAAGGACCATCGATACAAGGCGTGGATTTTTAAAAGAATATTTTTTTCAAAGGACCATCGATACAAGGCGTGGATTTTTTAAAGAATATTTTTTTCAAAGGACCATCGATACAAGGCGTGGATTTTTTAAAGAATATTTTTTTCAAAGGACCATCGATACAAGGCGTGGATTTTTTAAAGAATATTTTTTTCAAAGGACCATCGATACAAGGCGTGGATTTTTTAAAGAATATTTTTTTCAAAGGACCATCGATACAAGGCGTGGATTTTTTAAAGAATATTTTTTTCAAAGGACCATCGATACAAGGCGTGGATTTTTTAAAGAATATTTTTTTCAAAGGACCATCGATACAAGGCGTGGATTTTTTAAAGAATATTTTTTTCAAAGGACCATCGATACAAGG
>NW_026886128.1:0-7483 GCF_032173495.1 Musca vetustissima
GATCATTATTGTCATCCACTTCGTCTTCCAGATCATCATCAATAACATCACCTGGCGGCTCTTCAGATCGGTAGTGTATGCACATGTTGTGCAGCGCACAACATGCATTTATAATTTGCACTACCTTTGCAGCGTCATAATGAAGGCCCCGAGATCCGATGATACATCGGAATCTGTTTTTTAGGACCCCAAAGCACCTTTCAATGACGTTACGCGCACTAGCATGTCTCTTATTGAATTTTTTCTCGGCGACATCTCTAGGGCTGCGGTAAGGCGTCATAAGAAAGGGCTTCAATTTGTATCCTCCATCCCCTATAAAAAAGAAAACACAAATGTAATTGATGTATTATGATATAAGATGTATACAAATTACTCACCGAGAATCCAAAAGTTTCGTTTTCCATTGTCAAACTCCCTTTGCATACACTTGTCTGGATCACTCCTTTCCCATACAAATGCATCATGGTTGCTTCCGGGATGTCTAGCGTCGACAAATGTTATACGCATTTTATGGTCACATATCTAATTCGAAAAAACACAATAATTTTAAAATCGCTTTACGATAAATGTATTTACTTACCACCATTGCATTTATACTATAATAACCCTTTCTATTATAGTAAAGGGCTTTCAATTCGTCCCCTGGTGACTTGATGCGGATATGCGTGCCATCAACGCATCCAACAATTCCAGGGAACATTGTTCTTTCATAGAAAGCCTCCATTGTGTTGCGTTCCTCTGTAAGTGTCGGCTTTTTTATCCATTGGCCGCAAATGTGGTCCTCAAAAATCTGCAGACATTCCGCAATGGTTCTGCTCACTGTCGACTTCGCTGTTGAAGTCAAGGCTTCGTTCCCTAGATTCTGTTGGTAGCTTCCTGTTGCCAAAAACCGCAAGAATGTGCCAAGTTTTAAATCGGGGCGGATTTGGGTAGTTCTGCAACCGGCCACCCACTTCTCTTCCATCATATCCAAAAGAGCCCGAAAAACTTCCTTCGACACGAAAATTGGCCACAAACCTAGAAAAAATCATTTTTTATTATTTCAAAAATGTAAAAATACAATCATACTTACTGGTTGTTAGGTACTTCAAATAAATTCGAAGCATCTCTTAAATGCCTCCGTGGCACATTTTGTACCTCCTCCTCATCATCCATAACAAACAGGGCCACAGAAATATTCATTTTTTTCTTTTTTAAGAACACAAATAATCTGAACACAATCACTAGAAATTTTATTTTGTTTGTTTATTTACAATTTGTTTGTTTACAACTGAACTGTCAGTTGAGACAGAGCCACTGCTGCTTTTTCGCGTTTAAATTAGACATTTGGCGCTTTTTTTTGCCTTATTTCGCGATTAATTTTGCCAAAAAATATTTTGCAACACTGAATCACGTAAGGCTATGCGAAAGAAAGAACGAAAGTTAGTGGAACGCATTCTTATGCGAAAGTGAGTGAGTAGCCTTCGTTCGCACAAATTTTCTTTCGAGATCGTGGAACAGGCTGTTAGTGTCACAAGGTGGCACTTTAATGCAAATTTCCGACATGTCAAACGTTGTGCCTGGTGGATAAACAGCTGAGCTGTGAAACAATGACGGATTTGTAACATCGCCTCCAGCGGTATTACTTTGATTTTTCATTTTTCTCTTATTCACAATTTCTAATAAGTTGGCCTTAGTTGATTGATATGTATCTCTGGCGTTTTCAAATATATCTCTTGGCTCTTGCTTATAAGGTTCATCATCATCTTCTGGTAGATAAACTAATTCGAATGCCTGTCTAACATTGTGCCAGTCTTCCTCCATAGTTTCTATCTTTGTTTTTATTAAAAAATCAGAAAGATCATTTTCAGGTTATTGTCTATTTTAAGACACATTTTTATAAGACTGTCGGTTGCATATTCAAACCTAACACAAGTTGTTGAATTCATGATTTATTATTAATTTATTATTTTATTTAAAGGGGGTAATTTATTGTTAATTTTATTTTATTTAATTATAGAATTTATTGAATATTATATTTTTATAATTTAATTTTTGTAGAATCAAACTTTAACTTTCAATAAATTTATGTTTAATAAATTATTGAAATTAATTCAAATGATTTTTTTTTTGTTTGTTGTACAAAAATATTGCTTTCTCAATTAAAATTTTATATATAAAATTTTATTGAAAATATTAATATGTATTTATGTAATATTTTATTATTATTTGTATTTAATTTTACTTAATTTTATTTAATTTTATTATAGATTGTTATTGAAACTTTTATTTATTTATTATTATTTTTTATTATTATATCACAAATTGTGTTACGTTCGTCAGCCGTACGTTACGTCACAATAACCTGTTCCCTTTTGTGAACACTACGTTTTGAACACCTCACATATGATCGATGGTCAGAATGGCAACTGACAGATCGATGTAAACAACAAAGAACAGATGATAATCACTTGTTCAATGTTGAAAAATGGCAGATGATCAAAACAAAGAACAACTGACAAAATGATGGAAAAAATAAAGTGAGAGTGATATTTAATAAAAATGTGTTAATATTAACACAAACTTTTCAGTGTATTTTACACAAATTATTTTTTTAGAAATGGCAGTGAGAATTTGTTGTATGTATTAGAAATAACAACAAACAACACAAAGGCGCCACAATCAAACACAAACACAAGAAAATAGCAAAAACAAATTCTACTTTTTTTCGCAAATTTTAATCAATTTTTATGATTTTTTTGAAAAGTTTTTTGGCAAATCAGCCGATTCGTTATTTAAAGGCTACGAAGGACCATGTACAAGTTCCGATGCAGTCGAAAGGACTTGTAGTGATTCTAAATCTACTGAGTAGTTTTAGAATCTAAGATTATTGTTGAACAAAACCTACAACAATATAAATTTGCAACTACAACAACACAACGAGTATTCGGACGATACTTACGTTTTGTTGACTGCAAATTAAACACACTTCAAACCAATTTAATTCAATATTCAAAATATGACACTGTCGGTCTTTTTTATTAAATTCAAATTGATGAAATACAAAATTCAATTATATTTGATCTGGCGATCCGCACTGTTTTTATAAACTTCAAGAAGAAGACATTTTCTTTTTGGTGGAGATGGGACCTCATCGATAAATTACTTATCGAGATCGATGAGGTCCATTTCAATTTCATCGTCCAATGGGTTGGGCAGATTCCCAACAGTATGAATGTAAATAAAACAATATTGTAAATAATAAATGATGCCAGTTAGCAAATAATTAATTTAGACATTTTCTGTATTATATGTAATATCAAATATTCACACTTACTTAGGTCATATTAGTGAGTAAATCCATCGTGCTGTATGTTCAATATTTTGCAATTTATTTAAAGTAGTTCACACCGAAAAGATTGCACAAACAAATTTGAATAGCACACGACCTGCACAATTTAGAGCAATAAATTGAATTTAACAAAAGAGAGGTCATCCAACACAAACAGACATTCGTTATTGAGGAAGGAATAAATTATGGTATATAGAACCAGTAAGGAAAGTAGTAAAGTCGGACTGGGCCGACTATATGATACCCTTCACCACTTTGGATAAATTGTACATATGTATCCTAACAATATTATGTCTATGTTCCCTCTTTCTCCAACCTATCCTAACTTTAATTTCATTCGAGCAGATTTAGAGCCGTCTGCGTAATATGGGGAATATTTATGGAAAACTATTGATAGCAAAATTGATACACGATATTCGGTACGCCGCGTTGTTAAAAATATAATCTATATGTGGGAGCTATATCTAAATCTGAACCGAAAATTAACACACATCTTTCTAGACTTAATTCAGTACGCTATGCCAAATTTCGTGCAAATCGAAGGATACAAAGGGACTTTGGTGCGCTATTTATATCTAAATCTGAACCGAAAACTAACACACATCTTTCTAGACTTAATTCAGTACGCTATGACAAATTTCGTGCAAATCGAAGTATATATAGAGACTTTGTTAAACCATTTACCTTAAATCGGACGAAAATATATAAGAGCTAAATCCAAATCTGAACCGATTTTCAGGAAACCTAACACACATCATTCTAGACCTAATTCATTACGCTGTACCAAATTTCGTTCAAATCAAAAGATATATAGGGACTTTGGTACACCATTTACCTTAAATCGGACGAAAATATATATGGGAGCTATATCTAAATCTGAACCGATTTTTATGAAACTTCACACACATCATTCTAGACATAATTCATTACGCTGTACCAAATTTCGTGCAAATCGAAAGATATATAGGGACCGTTTACATTAAATCGGACGAAAATATATATGGGAGCTATATCTAAATCTGAACCGAGTTTTCTCAATTTCAATAGGGTTCGTCCTTGGGCCAAATAAGTGACCTGTGCGAAATTTCATCCAATTCGGATTATAAATGCGACCTGTACTTTGTTTACAATTTTACATCGACAGACAGACGGACGAACATGCATAAAACGACTCAGAAAGTGATTCTATGCATATTCTCAAAAGGAACCATGTGTCTATCTCGATTATTTTTGCCTGTTACAAGCATATGCCAAAGACATAATACCCTGAAGGGTATAAAAATCTTTCAGGTGGCAACCAAATTATTTGCAATAATTGAACACTGTGTAAAAGGGAGAGGAAGGAATGGCGATAATATTGAAATTATTCAAGGGAAATATCTCTTCGGGGAAACGCACTTCTACTTCCCCCTACATCCAAGTGACAATTGACATTGTGTTGTGTTCTGAAAATCACAAACAGATGCAAATGTAAAGCGATTATATAAATTAGTAAAATCACAGTTTCTATACTTTTTTATTAATCTATATATATATATATATATATAAAAGAGTTGCGTTATAAGTGAATAGAGGTAGAGTTAAAATTTTGTATGTATATTTAGCTATAAAAAATTAAAAAAGGTATATTTTTTTTAATTTGCATTTATCTTTGACTATATCATACAAAATGTTTTATGGAAATATTTTTCGAACATTTTTACCAAAAAATAATAACGGTTATAAGAAATATAGTTTCCAATTCCACATTGATATACACTACAGCGAATGAAAGTGTGAATTTTGGTTAAAACTTCCAATGTAGTGAAAACGGACTAGACTTCATATACAAATAAATGAAACTATGCAAACAAGCCGTTGAACACCACACGTACTAAAGTGTAGGCACATTTAAACGCTAATGTTTCAAAAATGTCTAAAATAATAGTACTTATATTTATTTCCAACTAGCGGGCCCGGCAAACGTTGTCTTGCCCAGCAATATTGATGATTTATAATTCTCGGAATTTTAGATTTGTTTTTAAACCCTCCACTATAATGGTATTTTGTAGAATTAGGAATTTTGACGATTTTTTCAACAGAATTGGTAGTAATTTTATTATATTTTGGTTTGTCATTGAGCAGAATGTTTCCGTACCAAAAATTATTAATGTTTCGGGTACCGCCCATATAATGGTAGCTCTCAATATTTGGTATTTTGAATATCTTGGGCACGGCCTTCAACAGAATTGCTTCTAATTTAATAGGCATACTTATTGAGCAGAAAATATCTCTACTTAAAACTATCAATATATAATATATTGGCTTAATTTTATATTTTGGATCATCATTGAGTACAAAATTTTCCTAACAAAATTTGCCAACGCTTCCCAAAAGCCTCCACATTATTCGATCCTTTGGGGATTTGGGCATGTTTTTCAACTTAATCATCTGTTTCTGTTGTTGACCAATGTTTTTTCTTATTGAATCTTTATGTTTCTTGTTGGGCTTTTCTGGTCAGATAATTTTTTATGAAAATAAAACGATTTTTATTCCATATTTCGCTTGACGTTTCGTTGGCTTTTTTCCAACATTTTCAAGAGCTGATTTTATTAATCTATTGACAAAATAAAAATGAAGATGTAATTTCTTTTATTACATTTTAAATATTGCACTTATTTTTAACTTACTTTAATTATTTGTCATTTTTCTATTATTTACTTAGATTAAAAAATGGGACTCCACCAACATTTATATAATAAAAACCAGTAAGGAAAGTAGTAAAGTCGGACGGGGCCGACTATATAATACCCTTCACCACTATGGGTATATTAAACAGGACTATTAGCATGAAATTGGATGAAATAAAATATGTGGTATTTATCTAAATGTGAATCTACCTAGATCTATCCATAAAGTATGTAACTCGACTTCAAACAAATATAAATAGGTCATCCGTTGGGCTATGTCTGTACTTCTAGAAAACGCAACTACGTTATTCTATGCTCAATTTTGTACGATGTGCAAAATTTGATGTCAATCTGACTAACATGAGGAGTTTGATGTCCAATTTACTTGAAATCGGGCGGAAATATATATTTGGAAGATCTAACCAAATATTAAGCGATTTCAAACAAACTTGTCACAGGTTAGGTTATACTAATTTCAGAACGTCTCGAAAGTTGGCAGACATCATTCTAGGCTCAATTCAGTACGTTATGCCAAATTTCGTGCAAATCGAAAGATATATAGGGACTTTGGGGCACCATTTACATGAAATCGGACGAAGCTATATATGGGAGCTATATCTAAATCTGGACCGATTTTCTCGAAACTTGGCAGACATCACTCTAGGCTCAATTCAGTACGTTATCCCAAATTTCGTGCAAATCGAAAGATATATAGGGACTTTGGGGCACCATTTACATGAAATCGGACGAAACCATATATGGGAGCTATGTCTAAATTTGAACCGATTTTCTCGAAAGTTGGCAGACATCATTCTAGGCTCAATTCAGTACGTTATGCCAAATTTCGTGCAAATCGAAATATATATAGGGACTTTGGGGCACCATTTACTTGAAATCGGACGAAACTATATATGGGAGCTATATCTAAATCTGGACCGATTTTCACGAAACGTGACAGACATCATTCTAGGCTCAATTCAGTACGATTTCTTGCGATTTGCACGAAATTTGGCATATTTCGTGCAAATCGAAAGATATATAGGGACTTTGGGGCACCATTTACATGAAATCGGACGAAACTATATATGGGAGCTATGTCTAAATTTGGACCGATTTTCTCGAAAGTTGGCAGACATCATTCTAGGCTTAATTCAGTACGTTATGCTAAATTTCGTGCAAATCGAAGGATATATAGGGACTTTGGGGCACCATTTACATGAAATCGGACGAAACTATATATGGGAGCTATATCTAAATTTGGACCGATTTTCTCGAAAGTTGGCAGACATCATTCTAGGCTCAATTCAGTACGTTATGCCAAATTTCGTGCAAATCAAAGGATATGTAGGGACTTTGGGGCACCATTTACATGAAATCGGAGGAACTATATATGGGAGCTATATCTAAATCTGGACCGATTTTCACGAAACTTGGCAGACATCATTCTAGAGCTAAATGATTATGCTGTACCAAATTTCGTCCA
>NW_026886129.1:0-74889 GCF_032173495.1 Musca vetustissima
ACTTAAGAACCACTGAACAACTTTTACCAAGAGTACGTCAAGCGATGGAAGTAACATACATAGGTTAGATAAACTCCTAAAAATTCGCGTGTATGCGGTGTAATATCATCAAAAATAAGCATTCTTCAGAAAGAATATATGTATGTTTGCGTGTATGTATGTTGGTAGCATGTAGCTACTTTCAAATTTGTTTCAGAAAGATGGCTGCCATTGCGCATCATCCGAAGAAATAATTGACATTATAATTTTTTCATTTTTGTCAGTTTGTGAAAAATTTTATTTGAATAAAAAAATTACCAAAACAATATTATTCTTATATAAAAAATGTCAATGCCTGATATCGAATATTAGGGTTGGTCATACGAGCATATAAAAATTCAAGATTCAGGGGCAGCGAAGCGCCACGGGTCCTGCTAGTATGTATATATATATATATATATATTTCCTTTACATTGCTTTATATAATTTTGTCCCATTGTAAGAAGCAACCCTATATCTGACCAAATGAAAAATATAGTGTAGGTTGCAGAATGACATGTTTATGGATCCATTTCCATGTTAATGGTCCTTCGAAAAATCGACGTCTGTTAGGATTCATCTGTTGAATATACCCAAAGTGGTGAAGGTTATCATATAGTCGGCCCCGTCCGACTTTACTACTTTCCTTACTGGTTTTATATGGAATATCCTAATACAAGTAACATATTCTTACCATCCTTCACTATATCTAATTTTCCACACCAGAGTGTAAAATTCTAGCCAACCTTTCATTTGTTTGTTAAGTTTTAACTATTGTCGGCATTTCAGCGGTGCTCTTTGCCATTTTCCTTTAAATTATTTATAATAAATAATATTGTTGTTATTATTGCCGGTGTTGTTGCCGTTAAAAATAGTAGTTTTTGCAGCTATAGCATTTCTGCCACCGCTACAGGTATTTTGAATGCTGAATATCCAGCAACAACATCAGAAATTTATACAATGTATACGTTATGCATTCACCTCGTTTGGTATTGTTTTTCTTGTTGTTGTTTTTCTTGCTGTTATGCAACATTTAAGTTTCGCCATAAATTAATTGCTGTATGCAATTAGTTGCATTCATAAATTTTATTTCGTGTCTAGAGTTCACGATTTTTTTATTTTTTGGCAACGTTGGCAATATATTTCGCTGAATATGCCAAGTATGAATTGTTTTTCAATTTCCTTCCACGAGAAGATTTCATAAATATTTTTGTTTTTTGGTGGAAGTTATAGATTGTTCATGGTGAAAGATTTAAATTTATCAACATAAATTGATTGCTAAATGAAAGAATGCGTAAAAATATTAATTTCAGCAGCTTTTAATGGCAATTTTATCTAAAATCTTAAAACTTCAGACCTATTTTAATAATTTTGGAGTGATCACGCTTAAACGTGTATCGTCATTACTACAGACAGAAACTAAACTATTGAAAATGAAGAGGTTTTGAAAAGGGTTTTATATCCGAGCAATTTATATCCACCACTACGGGTCTATATGAAGCTAAAGTACACTGCAGCGGGATATAACAAACACGTGTACAAGAAATACTATATTTCAGCCACTATTTATAGAAAAATTTATGGATGATATATAAACGTAGACAACCAACCTGTCCCCCAAAAGAAATGATATTAAATTACAGGTCAACAGCTCCTTTTTCTTATACTGGCAACTTTTTCGGATCATGCTTTCACCGAGTCAACGTTTACAACACAGGATGTCAAATTTGGTTTATTTAAAAATTATTGTTTATTTAAAAATTATGTTCGGCTTACAAAAATTAAAATTTAGTAGTGTTGGCGGTTTATTTGGGATACCATTTGTATTTTGTTTTTGCAAAATAGTCAGACTGAATCCCAGTTTGTTGTTTTTATAAAAAAAAAACAACTATTTATTAGTGGGGAATGTATGGCATTGTTTGCCGAGAGTTAAGGCAGGGAAGAATATAGTTTCGGATCACGCCACTGATCCTCATCAGTTCCCTTAGATTTTTGTTGGGATATTCTCCCCAGAAGCTATTGCTTCTATACAAAAAACCTTTCAAACCCAAATGTCTCTTGTAACAAAGCGAAGTACTTAGCTGACCAACGACATAAACTGCATGAGAATTTCGCTGGTGCCTCACTTCGAAATTAACAAGGCATTTACAAACAATACCATGCCTTTCCCACTGTTGTGTGTTGTCACATCGCGACAAATGCACACAACGACTTTGTTGGTGTTGCTAGTATACAGCAACAAACCAAACAGTTTAACCGTGCCTGCGTCTACAACTTCAGTAGTGTTGGCGGTTCTTTGTATAGAAGCAAAGCTTCTGGGGAGAATATCCCAACAAAAAACTAAGGGAACTGATGAGGATCAGTGGCGTGATCCGAAACTATAGTCTTCCCTGTCTTACCTCTCGGCAAACAATGCCATACATTCCCCACTAATAAATATTTGTTTTTTTTTTTTTATAAAACACAACAAACTGGGATTCAGCCTGACTATTTTGCAAAAACAAAATTAAAATTTTGTGTATGGAGATTTTCTACTAAATGAATAAGTGAAAAACATATCCCCAATAGTGGACCTATAACGACAATTCTACTAATCAATTGTTTAAACCATAATGAACACCAAATACAAAATATGAGGTTAGACTTAAATGCTAACCGATATAAGGTTCGAGTTTTTTATCTCGATATCCTCCGAAGGAAGAATTACATTCTTGGTAGGGTATAAACTGACAACTCAGTGTAAAGAATTTCCCTCAAAAACACAGTTAACAATTTTAATATAAAAACCAGTAAGGAAAGTAGTAAAGCCGGACTTGGCCGACTATATGATGCCCTTCACCACTTTGGGTATGTACACATGTATCCATACAATTGAACATCATTGTGCGAAGGAACATACTCATGCCTTTCTGCAACCTATGCTAAATGTAATTTCGTTCGGGCAGATTTAGATTCGTCTGCGTACCATGGGACAAATTTATGGAAAACGGTACGTCGCACTGTTAAAAATTTAATTCCAATCAGACACCCGTTTGAAATACATATGGAGGCTATGGCTGCATCTGCACCGATTTCAACAAAACGCAATAACGCCATTCAAATCTCAATTTCATACGTTGTGCAAAATTTGGTGTTGATAGGACTAACATTAGGAGTTTGATGCACCATTTATGTAAAATCGGCCGAATATATATGTATATGTGGGAGCTATATTGAAATCTGAACCGATTTTCCTGAAACGTAACACACAACATTCTAGACTCAATCCAGTACGCTATGTCAAATTTCGTGCAAATCCACGGATATAAAGGAACTTTGGTGCACTATTTACCTAAAATCGGACGAAAATATATATGAGACTATTTAACACACATCGTTCTAGACTTAATTCAGTACGCTATGCCAAATTTCGTGAAAATCGAAAAATATATAGGGACTTTGGTGCACCATATAAACAAAATCGAACGAACATATATATGAGAGCTATATCTAAATCTGAACCGATTCTCAAGCAATTTTACACACATCATGCTAGTCTCAACTTTGGCGCACCATTTTCATAAAATCGGACAAAAATATTTATGGAAGCTAGATCTAAATTTGAACCTATTTTCCCGAAATTTAGCACTTTTCATTCTAGAAATAGGTTCAGATTTAGGTATAGCTCACATATATATTTTCGTCCGATTTTAGGTAAATAGAACACCGAAATCCCTTAATATCATTCGATTTGCACGAAATTTGGCACAGCGTACCAAATTAAGCCTAGAATGATGTGTGCTAAGTTTCGTGAAAATCGGTTCAGATTTAGATATAGCTCCCATATATATTTTCGTCCGATTTAAGGTAAATGGTGCCCAAAGTCTCTATAAATGTTTCGATTTTCACGAAATTTGGCACAGCATAGTGAATTGGGTCTAGAATGATGTGTGTGTTAAGTTTCCTGAAAATCCGTTTAGAATTAGATATAGCTCGTCCGATTTTAAGTAAGTGATGGACTAAGAACTCAAAATGTGTATTCTGCGACAAGCTTCGATGAAAAGTAAATGGTGCACCAAACTCCTCATGTTTATCAGATATGTATCCAAATAATCAACGCGTGTCCAATTGATATATGCTTAAAATTGATTTATATAATTTTGTCCCATTGTAAGAAGCAATTCTATATTTGATCAAATGAACAATTTACTATAGGTTGCAGAAAGATATGTTTATGGGACCAATTTCATTTTACTGATCCTTCAAAATTGCGACGTCTGTTAAGATTCATCTGTTGAATATACCCAAAGTGGTGAAGGGTATCATATATTCGGCCCCTCCGACTTTACTACTTACTTACTGGTTATCTCTGAGAAAAGGAAATGTCATATTTCAGATTCAGATTAGAAAATTCGTATAAGGTACTTACTGAAACTTAACGGTACCTCCCTAAAGGTGCTATGGTGAAACCTGCACCCATATTTACTATTTTCTGCAACAAAAAAATCTCACTCCATAGAACCCGGAAAGAAAATCGATATATAATATTTTTCTGTAAGCCTGATTCTCATTTCTTTTGGAAAATACGACTAGAATCATGTAGGTTGTATCAAAGCATGGACTATATCAAAATATTTTAGAAATAGATTTATTGCCTTATTAGGACACGGAATGCAATATTACAGACACTTTGCGCCATCAAAATATGTATATGTGCACAATTGTCTGTCTGTCATGGCTCCATCAACTTAGAATTTCATTCTGATCAGGAATATCGGGCCTCCGGTGCATATATTGAAGTATTACAAGGGACACGGAAATGTACACCACAGCATAGTGGGAGGTATAAAGCAATGTTGGCAAATTGCAAATATTTAAGTGTCCTGAAATATATTTCCATTATATCCCCAAAATTTCATCTTCTCTGCATCAATTATATGCCACGTTTAAGTAAGGACTCGCTCCCAATTTAGAGACCTCATCACGAATTTAATATTCCCTAACCCCATTGCAACAAACACATTGTCATTATGTATGTAAGCACGTATGTCATTATTTAAATTTTCCACTTTTAGACCTTTGTGAATATGTGAAATCTTTGTCGTCACGTTATCCCCCTGTGCATGTTTCTTACAGCTTAGACTTAGGTTGTTAACAACTTAAGTTGTTTGTGTTGAAAAACAAACATTGGACACTTTTTTTGACTCACTCTCATTCGCTCGCATAGTTAAATTAAACGACTTAAGCCTTCTAGTTACTTCCTACACCAATGTAGATTTGCTGTACTTGGGCCAAATCACCACAAACACTAAATCCAAACATGATAATTTACTTCATTGTAACGACTACTTCAACAGTCAGCTCCACCCCCCACCAAATCCCTTTTCTACAACTCCGAATATTAAATTTTTCAATTTTCTACTCGGAACCTCACATTCACCTCACCTCATATCACTGATGATAGTGCCTTAGGCGTGTAAGAGAGTGTGGCTGGATGTGTGTGTGTGAGCATAGAAAACTGGTAATTTAACACTAAGGCAACTTTTTAAAAATTCTCTTTGTGCCTTCTGCAAATGGTGGTCCTTTCGTCCTCCAGCTCCACAAATACGACTACAGTGCTCTGAGGAAGTGAAAAGGGTTAGAATTAAAACACAAAATGCGAATACAAACGACTTAGGTTATCAAGCGCTGCAAAAGTGCTTAAGCAGGTATTAACACAATTTTTCTTCGCACGTAAGCGAAGTAAACAGAAAGCAGACTTCGTTATGAACGTCGTCGGTGTTGACTACAACGATGACGACGACGTCGACAATAATAATGCAGCCCATAGCTTAATACTGGCTTTTGGGTGGTGTCTAAAAGTAAGGGTAATTTCTTGATGAGTAGAGCCCTTGATGTTAACTATGAAAAAGGGGAATTTTTGAAGTTTCTTAGGAGTGCATGTTGGTATGGTAACCTCGAAAACAATATGGAGAATAGGTGTTCAGAAGATACTCTTTCATAGAAGGAGTTCTTTTGGGGGAAAACTAAAAGTGCGCTTTCGACTTAGATCATAGATATTTAAAAGAGAGCTTTAAAATTTTGAACACTCACATTACTAATATCCCTAGGATATTTCAAGCCGAATTTTCACTTCCCATGGACTATAATTTGTCACTCCGAGGATTTGAAGGCGGAAAATAATGAATGAAGGTTCAAGTGTCCCTAGCCCCACATATATAGAGACTCCACAACAATTTTTATGTATTTTTAAGCTTAAAGCCGCATTTTCGTAACAAAGTGACCATCATTTGGCATTACAGTTAATTTAGGATAATAATCAGAACTTTTTCGATGTAGATCCATGCTTTGACATATCACAATATAAAGCTCTCAGCACATTTTCAAATTGGTTGTCATTTGGCATCACTAGTTCTTGGCGGGTGAAAACTATTTTTTTCATAAATTTTCCTATTTCGACATAGCTCCCATGTAAAGGACCCGGACATTTTCGAAATATTAAAGGTTTTGGCCTTACTTGGCCCCAACACAGTGTTTATAATTTGGTATTCCATGTTTTTGGAAGCTGACGTGAATTTATACAGAAAATTGTCAATATTGGTCCATATTTTGACATAAGCTACATATAAAATACCGATTCATTTATGTTTTGAAGTTTTCAGTTATTAGATGGCAAAAACCAAATATATAGAATTTGTTCGATAGGTTCATCGTTTGATAAAGCCCACAGGATTTATCAAAGGTTTTCGTTATTTAAGTTTTACCCTCATTTTCATTTGTTTAAACCCTGAAGTTCTTCTTCCCAAGAATGCCAAAAAATTGTTCCATAGCAGACAAGGACATCAGCATGTTGTCTTACAAAGAAGGTCACAAGCCCGCCTTGGCTAGAAGACCAAAAAAAATTCATCCACAGATGAAGGTCTTATTCTAAATAACACCAACAGATTTTCTACTTCTTTAAAAGCCCATAGAAGACTTCCTCTGTTCCATAGAAGATCACGGAAAACCCGAAAAAGAAGACCACGGAATACCAAACGACCTCTTACCAAATACCTAGAAGACTAAAAAGACTTCTTCCAATAGTTCTTTTTTCATATAAGACTAACTGTTACTTTTCCTGAAAGCCTTCCTGTGGAGAAGACAACAGAACCATATACTACTACTATAAAAGAGATATCATTCAAAAGAATAAAAGGACTCTATGGAAGACCTCCATAGAAAACAAGTAAGTCCGAAGGTCTTTCTCAAAAAAACCATAAGGTAGTCTTCCATAGAAGAAATTTTACTCAATAGAAGATCAGAGGGTATACTACCACAGACGACCAGAAGGTTTACTTTCATAGAAGACCAGAGGATCTTCTTCCATAGAAGAAGAGAAGGGAGTTTCTAGAGGGCCTTCTCTAATAAAAGAACAGAGGGTCTTCTTACACAGAAGACCAAAGGTTTTCTTCCAAAGAAAACCAGAGGGTCTTCTTCAACAGAAGACCAGAAGGTTTTTTCAATAGTAGTCCAAACGGTCTTCTCTAATAGAAGACAAAAAGGACTTCTCTTATAGAAGACAAAAACGTCTTCTCTAATAGAAGACAAAAAAGTCTTTTCCAATACTAAGCCAGAGGATCTTCTTTAATAGAAGACCAGGTGGTTTTCTTCCATAGAAGACAAGAAGGTATTCTTCCATAGAAGACCAAAGGGATTTCTTCCATAGAAAATCAGAAGGTATTTCTTCTCGTGTGTTCTTTAATAGAAGGGAAGAAAGTCTTCTTCAAGTGTAGGCCATAGTGGCTTTTTTAATATAAGACCAGAAAAGACTTTTACAAAATATCAGAGGGTCTTCTCTAATAGTGCATTTTTTTATAGAAGACTAAATCGTATTCTTCTATAGCAGACTAGATGATCTTCTAGAGGAGACTAGAGGGGCTTCTTTAACAGAATACCATAAGGTATTTTTTTATTGAAAACCAGGAACTCTTCATCCATTGAAGACTAAAGAGTCTTCTTCAATAGTATGGCAGAGGGTATTCTTTAATCGAAAATTAGGGACTCATTATCCATAGAATACCAGAGGGTCTTCTTCAATAGTAGACCAGAGGATCTTCTATAAAAGAAGACTTAAGGGTCTTCTTTAATAGAAAACCTATAGAAAACCAGGGACTCTTCGACTATTGAAGACTAGACGGTCTTCCTCAATAGTAGGGCAGAGGGTATTCATTAATTGGAAATTAGGGTATCTTTATCCACAGAAAACTAGAGGGTCTTCTTCAATAGTAAACCAGATGATCTTCTATAATAGAAGAGTCAAGGGTCTTCTTTTACAGAAGAACTAAAGGGGTTCCTTTCATAGAAGACTAATCGGTCTTCTTCTCCCATAGAAAACCAGAAGTTTTTCTTCATTTAAACCACCAGAATGCCTTTCTCTGTAGAGAAAGGCGAGTCTTCTTCTTTTCAAAACCAAAAAAGGCTCTTTTTCCGTCATTTTCAATCTCACCTTCACTTTGCAAAACCTACGCACTTACATTTTCCATCAAAACAACTACGTGCAACCACTTTCAAAATTTAATTGCTAAGGTGTTAAAGGAAGTCAAACACTCAAGTAAACACATACAAATAGACATACACACACATACACTCACCCACACAGTGAATGGTAAAGCTCTTGCTATACAAAGTTCAGATACAAAGCTAGGACTTTAACTCTAGGACACATCAACACCATCATCAGATAATTCACATTCACATTTATAAGCTCGGACAAAAATACGCACACACACACACACATTCACATATAAACAAGTGTACGCGCAACAGGAGAAGAAGCAACAGAAATTAAGTTATTTTTCTTCATTTCACGCATAATGTCGAACTGTTTCAAGATGTGCGGGTGTATTAGGATTTTTCAATATTTATGATCTTGAAATAATATAAATGAGGGAGATTTGAACTACATATCCAATTCTGCCAATTCCATCCTGAGTTACGGTTAGAAAGTATTAAAAAGCTATCTATGAGTAAAGACCCATCCCACCAAAACTGGACTCGACTTTGCTAGCATCGAACATTACATTCTTTTCTGTTACATATGTTTGATGTATAAATGTTATTTCCGTTACACCCTTATACACACAGAAACATAAATATATTCATATTTATTCACTTTGCCCTGTAATGTGAACACTTTTTATAATGAGTAAAGGAAATATAAAGAAAAACTTTCTTTCTGTTATTCTTAATATTTTTATATTTTTTTTTAACAAATGAGAAAGGGGCTTTTTAATTGCAATAAAGGAGGAAAAAAACGAAACAGAAATTGTATTCATTACAGATGGTGAAGGAAGAAAAAAAGTATAGCTCACCGGAACCCCTTCATATTTCCGCTAGGATAAATGTGAAGTCGTGAGTGAGTATCTTAAGTAATTTTTAACATGCGCTGTGGTTGTAACCAAGGAAATGATAATGATACCAATAATGATGATGACGACGGAGATCCTGTCGATGAGAATTGCGGCAACAATTTCAATTACAATTTTACGGTTTGTTAAATAAGTATACTGCCATAATTCCTTATACTTTTCGCTTTGATTCATCTTAAATAATAACGCAAACATACTTATTTGTAATAATAATGTGTATTATTTTGAAAATTGTGTGATTGTACAAGTGTGTTAAATAAACTTTTTATTTAAAAAAATAATGGCAAGTCAAAGACACCTGATTATGCTTATATCAAAATCCATTCTCAGTCAATTGTAAAGCGATGTTTTGACACAAAATATATCGGTAGACGTTTAACGATCCTAGTATTTCATTAACTTTATAAGTCAGAAAATCAATTTTTATTTAACTCGTGTAACGACAGGCTTCCCCATAGACTGGAGTAAGCTCACCGGGGCTCACGGTTCGCAACAGAAAAAGTTGCTTATGTGCCGGAGAGAAAGACGCTGTTTTAATTTATTTCAAATACTTATTTAGTACTTAAGCTATTACTTATTTCTAGGGGATCGCCGTCTATCCGAAATTTGATTGCTAGGATAAGTATTCTTGGCGAGGAATGTAATTTGATACAAGAATTTAGGGTATTGTGTAATTACTATGACAACAGCTGAGATTCGGATGATTCAAGTATGTGGGCCTATTCTAATAGACGGTAAAATATACTATCGGATTCAACGGCATGAGGTCATAGTTAGTGCTCAAGCGAGGATACGGACTTATTCTACACGATCAAGTATAAGAAAGGATACTACAGCAAAATATTTTAGTAAGTACACAACAAGGATACAGAATTATACAGCAAGAGACCTTAGAAAATACTCAAGCAAAGATACGGAAGGATTCTACTCAAGTAAGGAACTCGAACAAGGATACGGAAGAATATTACGGTAAGAGGCCTTAATAAATACTCAGGCAAGGATACGATAAGATTATATGTACTCAGCAAATATAAGAAATGATTCTAATGCAAGACACCTTAAAAAGCCAAACAGACGCCACATGACCAGTTTTGCCGAACAAATACGACCATGTGCTTTAAAATGTCTCTTCCACAAACAACTTTTGTTTTATTTGGTTGATCTTCTATCGTGCTTATACGCATATATTCATGACTCATCACCAGTGACGATCTTAAAAACAGATTTTTATACCCTACACAACTATGTTGTCAGGGTATTATAGCTTTGTGCAGCCCCAAAAGTTTGTAACGCCGAGAAATGTTGGTCCTAGACCCACCTTTAAGTATACCGATCGTCATATCTCGACTAGCTGAGTTGATCTAGACATGTGTGTCCGTCCGTCCGTCCGTCTGTCCATTATAATTTGTAAACACGATACAGGCCACAGTTATGGACCAATCTTCACGAAATTTTGCATGTAGGATGGGTTCTGGTCAATGAAGGCCCCTATTGTTTTTGATACAGATCGGATAATATTTAGGGAATGAAATGGACCAAAAACTAAATTTTTGTCTGATTTTCTGGTCGCTCCAGACGCCACAATTATGGCCCAAACACCGCGAATTTTTGCATGGAGGAGGGGATCGGGTCAAAGAATAAGCATGCCTGTTTTGATAAAGATCGGTCAATATTTAGCGGGTCAAATGGACCCTAACTTTTGTGTGAAAAATTACAAAATTTGTATACTATAGCGTATATATTTACGACTGAAGGACATAGACCCGAGAAGTTGATAGTAATCCAAGAGGAGTGGTTGACCTTTAAATTGATACCAATTATGTTGTCGTAGGTACTCGGATGCGGGAGTTACACTTAAATATTTACAGGTACTTACGTATTCATATATTATTTAGTAACCTATTACCACACTGGAGGGCGGAAATATAGCGCTGATCGCTTTGAAATGTTCCATGAGGTTCCAGTTATGGTCAAGGACAACGCCTAAAATGTTAGGTGATGATCAGATAATAACTTTTCGGATGAAGTGGACCGAAAATTTAATTATTTGTACTTTTCGAGTCGAAAGCCGAACATCACAACACAACCCACGGCGAAGGGAATCTGGACATGTAATTAGAGGGGCTGTACTGATTATTAATAACATTTTCTGACCTCTAGCCAGTCAAAAGTGTGCAAAGATCGCGAAATATTGCCAAATCTCAGAATATAGAACCACAAAAAGTTAGATTTTCATGGAAGTTGTGTAGGGTATCGTATGGTCGGCCCCGTCCGACTATACTGCTCCGCTCACTGGTTAATCATAAATTTTACTTTTTAAACGATGGTGAGGGATGGTGGTGTGGGATCCAACAAGAACAAATATATTTGCCGACCTACGTTTGAGCGAGCGTCCATGATACTGCAGCATGATGCTAAGATATAAGTATTCACGAGTTAATTTAATTCCTTTCTAGCCAATTTGGCGTATATTTTCAAATCTCCGTTCGTTTTGACCGCATGGAAAGATATAGGGCAATAATAGAAGTTGCTATGGGTCCCTTGTGCAGCCAAGAGGTATTCATGGCTCGACATCTCCAGTCAACAGTAATGAGCAAAACCTACCAAAATCCAAACATCGAATTATGCTTCAATATCGACAGTTTTCATATCACACCAGGTCCGTCTGATTATTACCCGGCCTCCCTACCATGATCAGTCTTTCCAGGTTCCTCCCTATGACCACTATTTCTACTCCATTCCACAGCACAATCAATCGAATCGTCCTTATTCAACAAAAATACCATCGCTTATATCTAAACTCAATGCCAAATAATCGCCTACAAACTTAAGTTAACCTCTGAGGAGAAGATTCCTAACTAAAACTGGGGGAAAGAGATACGATACCGTACCCATCACTAACCAGGAAAGCCTAATTACAGCTCATCAGCTGGAAAATGCCCCCAGGGCTAACAAAATGCTTAAAATGGATCTGGACATTGATTTGGTCCAGCATTTAAATGTGAATAAATCTTAAAGTCGATGGCCGATCTCCGCTTGTATTAATCGACAGTGGCATCAGAGTAAATTCCGAATATTATCGCGAAAATATTCTGGAGGGTGTATTAAAGCCTTAGTCACGCAAACATTTCGGTCGCAGACCTTAGACATTCCAACAGCACTCAGCAACATCGCACTTAGCACGCGCCACCCAAGAATGGTTACAAAGTGAGGTTCCTCGCATCATTTCCAGCGCACAATGGCCACCAACATCTCCTGATACCAATCCGTTGGACTATTGTGTCTGGAGTATTTTGTAAAACAATGTTGGCACTAAAAAATACCAAAGTGTCGGCCACCTCAAGCAACATTCGGGCAGAGTGTTACGGCTTCATTGGTCGTTTGAAGTCCACAATTCGTGCCAAATCTAAACTTATTCTAAAATTTAGTGCTATTTCCGACATTTTTTGCTTTTATTCAATAAAATTAAAAAAAATGTAAAAATTATGTCGTTTGACTTTGTAGCTGTGTTTTGATCAAAAAGTATATTGACCAAAAAGTGTTCTTTATATTAAAATATGTACTGACAATTGTTATACCCTACACAACTATGTTGTCTAGTATTATAGATTTGTGCAGCCCCAAGAGTTTGTAACGACGCGAAATATTGGTCCTAAACCCACCTTTAGTCATATCTCGATCTCAACCCACGGTTAAGGAAATCTCGATAAGTAATTAGCAGGGCTGTATGTCAGTGTGAGGAAGAGTTGCTGTTGATCTCTAATCGGTCAAGAGGATGCAAATATCACGAAATATTGCCCAGGCTCGAAATAAAAATCCGCAGAAAGTAAGAGCTCCGTGGTAGTTGTGTAGGGTATCGTAAGGTCGGCCCCGTCGAACTATGCTGGCTATATCTCTCTGGCTAGTATGAAAATTTGTTATCTAAACGAAATTTACCTATATTCAATACGTTCAGTGAATTCAGTGACTATAATTGACACACGGACACGAGGAGTTACAAATAAACCACTAAGGGAAGTTCGAATGTCGGACTGGACCGACTATGTGATACCTTCAGAACTGTTTGTACATACAAGAAATGCTCATATGTGCAATATCCTTTAGATAGAATAGACATAGCATCTTTCGTGGATCATTGAAATGGAATCGGACGAAAATAAATGTGTGATCTACATAGATACACATACCATTTATATATCTATGAAAAATTATGTGAGCTTTATCTAAACCTGTTTGAATTTCAACAGGACTTAATGTTGTATGCTGTACAACTTTTTCCAATCGGACAAATATTTTGTTGCGCAATTTAAAACCAGTGAGCGGAGCAGTATAGTCGGATGGGGCCGACCATACGATACCCTACACAATTACCACGAACTCTGACTTTCTGAGGATGTTTATTCCGAGTCCGAGTAATATTTCGTGATATTTGCCCCCTCTTGCCCGATTAGAAGTCAACAGCACCTCTTCCTTACTTTTTTGAATATTCAGTACAGTCCTTCTAATTACTTGTCCAGATTACCTTCACGGTGGGTTGTGTTGTGATTTTCGGATTATACTCGACTCGAAAACACACAAAAAATTAAGTTTCGGTCCATTTCATCCCAAAATTTTAATCTGATCATCACCGAAAATTGTAGGCGTTGTCCTTGACCATAACTGGAACTTTATGAAAAATGTCAAAGCCATCAGCGCGATATTTCCCCCTCTAATGTGGTAATGGGTTACTAAATAATATCTGAATACGTATGTACCTGTAAATATTTGACTGTAACTCCCACATCTGAGTAGATACATCACAATATTTGGTATCAATTTAAAGGGCAACCACTCCTCTTGGATATACTATCAACTCCTCGAGTCTACAACCTTCAGGAGTAAATATACATACCATAGAATACAAATTTTGTCATTTTTCACACAAAAGTCAGGGTCCATTTGACCCGCTAAATATTGACCGATCTTTATCAAAACAAGCATGGTTATTCTCTGGCCCAATCCCCTTCTCCATGTAAAAATTCGCGGTGTTTGGGCCATAATTGCGGCCTCTGGAGCGACCAGAAAAACCGATAAAAATAATGTTTTTGGTCCATTTCACCCCCTAAATATTAACCGACATTTCCCAAAAACAATAGGGGTCTTCATTGGTCAGAACCCATCCTACATACAAAATTTCGTGATGATTGGTCCATAACTGTGGCCTGTATCGTGTTTACAAATTATAATGGACAAATTATAATGGACAGACGGACATGCATAAATCAAACATGTATCTATCTCGTTTGTTTTTGCCTGTTACAAACATATGCACAAAACCATAATAACTGCACCACAGTGTGGTGAAGGGCACAAAAACGAATATAGGAAAATTGCTTAAGGTACCATTTGTTGGGAAGATACCAGAAAGTATGCAGTAAATCTCTGTGGCAAATAAATATTAAGGTGCCAAAATGCTAAAATCACATTGTTTTAAATCAACATTTAATTGCCTGAATGATAGTTGTCCCAAAGGTGCCTATTGAAACACATACTACGGGTTGTTATTTCTGTACTTTAAAGTAAATGACATAAGAAATAAAAACACATTTTATTTCATAAATGTTGGACTTAATATTAAAATTATTTTAAATTCCATTAAAACAACATTTATATAACCATTTTAATATTCATATTCTATACACCCACCTATACAAATTTAATATTAAAATAAATGGGATGCGTAATTAGTTAATAATATTTTCACAAAATTCCTTGAAGGGCTGTCTGCAACAGTCATTAACATTATTTTTGCAATTAAGTTTATTCGTTTGCAACGGAGGGGTTATATATGGGAAATTGTAAAATACAATATTGAGAGTCAAAATACACATAGCAGTCTACGGTATATTTACTAGATCATACCGAACAAACACCTATTTTGTACCAAGTACATGTATGTACATATAAAAAACAATGATACATAAAATAAAAACGAAAACCAGTGAGCGGAGCAGTATAGTCGGACGGGGCCGACCATACGATACCCTACACAACTACCACGGAACTCAAATTTTTTGCGGATGTTTATTCCGAGCCTGGGCAATATTTCGTGATATTTTCCCCCTCTTGCCCGATTAGAGGTAAACAGCACCTCACAGTGACATATTTTCCGAATACTTCGAGTATTAAGTACAGCTATTGTCCAGATTCCTTCGGCTTTCATTTGAGGTCTATAGATCGACTCGAAAATAACACAAAAAATTAAGTTTTCGGTCCACTTCATTCCAAAATTATTATCTGATCATCACCGAAAATTATAGGCGTTGTCCATGACCATAACTGGAACCTCATGGAACATTTCAAAGCGATCAGCGCTATATTTCCGCCCTCTAGTGTGGTAATGGTTAATAAATAATATATTGATGTTCGTCTTTCAATGTGGCCTAAAGATCGAAACGAAAAAAACACAAAAAATTAAGTTTTCGGTCCACTTCATTCCAAAATTATTATCTGATCATCACCGAAAATTATAGGCGTTGTCCTTGACCATAACTGGAACCTCATGGAACATTTCAAAGCGATCAGCGCTATATTTCCGCCCTCCAGTATGGTAATGGGTTACTAAATAATATACGTATACGGAGATACCTGTAAATATTTGGGTGTAACTCCCACATCCGAGCACATACAACAATATAATTGGTATTAATTTAAAGGTCAACCACTCCTCTTGGATATAAAATCAACTTCACGGGCCTATGCCTATCAGGGACAAATATATACGCTATAGAATAAAAATTTTGTAATTTTTCACACAAAAGTCAGGGTCCATTTGACCCCCTAAATATTGACCGATCTTTATGAAAACATGCATGCTTATTCTTTGGCCCGATCCACTACTCCATGCAAAATTTCAAGATGTTCGAGCCAATATTGCGGCCTCTGGAGCCACCAGAAAAACCGACAAAAATTTAGTATTTGGTCCATTTCATCCCCTAAATATTAACAGATCTTTCCCAAAAACAATAGGGGTCTTCATTGGCCAGAACCCATCCTACATGCAAAATTTCGTGAAGATTGGTCCATAACTGTGGCCTGTATCGTGTTTACAAATTATAATGGACAGACGGACGGACGGACGGACGGACGGACACACATGTCTAGATCGACTCAGCTAGTCGAGATATGACGATCGGTATACTTAAAGGTGGGTCTACGACCAACATTTCGCGGCGTTACAAACATTTGGGGCTGCACAAAGCTATAATACCCTGACAACATAGTTGTGTAGGGTATAAAAAGGGTTTAATAAAACCAATTGCTGTTTTGATAATTATCCGAAGACACAATAAAAAGGGAAAATATACTTTTTCCAAATACGATATGTTTTTTTCGCTTCTGTCTGACGGGAGATAAAAAACAATTAAAGGTATAAATATAAATGTGTTCATTTTATGCAACAAGACCTTCATTATAATTGCGATTTTTTATGTAAATTAGTTGAAGAAGTTTTAATTAATTTATTTTGATTAGATGTAAAAATACCGGATGCTGTAAGGCCAAGGGTTTTGTTGCGTTTTTCCTATACTTGAAATGCAATAGAGTTTTTGTTATCATTTTTTACTCTAATATATAATAAACTGTGAATATTATTAAATGTGTAAAGCCATTTAAAAATCTTGTTAGCAATATGGAGCGAAGACTATGTATGCAAAGGGAAATCCTGACGGAACTTTCACCAGTGTTACTGTGAAGTTCGTGAACATCTCTACCATAGGAATAGAAACAGTGATTTGAAAATAAAGAATCTATACCGCCAATATTAACACGAGGATTTTATAACAATTACATTTTAGAATCTATTTGAATTTCTATTGAAAATTTATCGTAAAATCTCAAAATCTTAAAACGTTGACCGATATTTTGAATATGTTATGGGGACAATTGGTGGGCACCTTTATATGAGGTGAAAAGCGAAAGTTCAGTCAATATTTATTACATCTGCTACACAATAACAACACTCAATGCAAAACTTCACTTATCCCAAATTTTAAACTTTTATATTAAGGGGACCCCCCCCCATTCTCGGTGTCAAACAATTTTTTGATTTAATTCCAATCTACTCTGATTCTAGAATGTCCGTACAAAATTTCAAGTGAAAATCTCAGGAACTCTTGAAGATATAGCCGAGACGGCAAGAGTGATTCTCAAACTTTAAACGCATTTTCTTGAAACAATTTTTACGAATGGAGGGCACGATAAATCAAAAACTAATAATCCGATCGATTCTAAATTTTGGGACGTTACTCTGTGAGTATATAGCTCTCGTATGAATTAGGATAAATCCAATCGGTCGAGATCTTCCTTAATTATACCCTACACAACTATGCTGTCAGGGTATTATAGCTTTGTGCAGCCCCAAAAGTTTGTAACGCCGCGAGTAACGTCTTTAAGTATACCGATCATATCTCGACTAGCTGAGTCGATCTAGACATGTGTGTCCGTCCGTCTGTCCATTATAATTTGTAAACATGATACAGGCCACAGTTATGGACCAATCTTCACGAAATTTTGCATGTAGAATGGGTTCTGGTCAATGAAGATCCCTATTGTTTTGGAAAAGATCGCTTAATATTTAGGGGATGAAATGGACCAAAAACCTTATTTTTGTCTCATTTTTTGGTCACTCCAGAGGCCGCAATTATGGCTCAAACAACGCGCAATTATGGCTCAAACAACGCATGGAGAAGGGGATCGGACCGAAGAATAAGCATGCCTGTTTTGATAAAGATCGGTCAATATTTAGCGGGTCAAATGGACCCTGACTTTTGTGTGAAAAATTACAAAATTTGTATTCTATGGCGTATATATTTGCCCCTGAAGGACCTAGACCCAAAAAAATGTATAGTATGTTCAAGAGAAGTGGTTGACCTTTTAATTGATACCAATTATATGGTCGTATGTACTCAGATGTGGGAGCTACACTTAAATATTTACAGGTGCTTACGTATTCAGACATTATTTAGTAACCCAAAACCACACTAGAGGGGGGAAGTATAGTGCTGATCGCTTTGAAAATTTCCATGAGATTCCAGTTATGGTCAAGGACAATGCCTACAATTTTCGGTGATGATCAGATAATAATTTTGGGACGAAGTGGACCGAAAACTTAAAACTTAGATTTTCGTGGAAGTAGTGTAGGGTATTATATGGTCGGCCCCGTCCGACTATACTCCTCCGCTCACTGGTTTTTAACTTGGTTTGTGGTAAAAAATAGGCGATTTTTCAAAAATATTTTCATAAAGGTCCGCCATTTTGTTGATTTTTGAACGAAGCCAATAATCCTAGTTCATACTAGAGGCAGACATGTACCCTTTCTAACACCGTTGGTATTTTCGGATTCCGATGTTCCAGTGAGGAGTTATCATGCCCGCCATAAAAAATAAGGACTTTACTTCAATCACCAAAAACAACAACAACAAAATTTTATAAATTATTTTTCTTCTCTTTTAAATCTTCAACTATATATGTGTACAGTTACAAACTTTAACATGCATTGGTATTCATTTACCAGCCCATTGAAAATCGAGAATGGGTGGGGTTCCCTTAAAATATTTAAATGAGGTGTGCTAATTTCTATTGAAATGAGCACACTTCATCTATGCATATCCTCAACAGGAATCGTGAGTCTATCTCGTCCCCTTTAGCATGTTACAAACCTATGCAGAGAGACATAATACCTTGTACCACGGTGTGGTACCTTATATAATATTATTTTTTCATACCTATTTAAGATATAACATGCAAAGCTGTAAAGTGGAAATAGAATGTATTTTAACATAGTCTAAAATTGTACCCTTGGTTGGGTTAGGAGAGATTTACATCACCATATATCCAATAATACGATATACACTTAAGCCAGTGAAAGGACCGTTTTTGTGTTCTAGAAAGAAAAAAGTGTTCGAGCATCACAAGATTCTTTTCGATTTTCCATTCACACTCCCATAGGTCGGTTTGTTCGACAATAGTGTCATTTCCCAAGAATTGTGTACGAAGGATTATAATGTTATGGTGGCCTGATGGGCAGCGAATGTTTTCTCACCAGATAAAAATAGTTCGGGCGTTCACCACTTTCGGCCAAGCGAAGCAACTCTTTAGCTCTTTTGAGTCTATTTTCTTCTGTTGCGGTGGAAGTTTTTGCACTTTTTGGAATTTTAATGGCTTTACCCCGATTTCATTCTTCAATATTTGCCGAATGGAATATTGCGTTACGTTCAGCTCACAAGCCATTTTTAGGGCACTGCGACGCGGGTTTCGATCAAGTCGCTTCTTTACTTTTCGAACCATTTCTGCTGATGTAGCTGTATTCTTCCGTCCACTTCCTTGACGTTCCTTTACGATGGTACGAGATAGCCACTTGTTTTTTTTTTTTAGCTAAATATAAAGAAATCACACTATGACGTTCTTACTTTGTTTTGTTTCATTTTTGTCATTTTTGTCACGGGTGGCCAAACGTATCTGGGCTATTGCATCATAAGGAAGCATCTTTACTGGGCCCTCAGCACTGTCGATGAAGTCGCCGTAAATTATCAATATCGAATTGGATTGTGCTGAGAAAATACAAAATGGAATTTGTTATATCTTTCAGAATAACAATATCGTTGAGTCCTGCTATATGGAAGTGATTTGATACGAGCGATTTCAAAATGTTACAAACTATGTTGATGATGGCCCAAAATTCCGAGGGATTGACAAGTAAATTCGATACCGATTCCCTCATCACCACCTTGTTGCAAAATCAGCTAATAAAACCTACTCCAAACATACGCGTAGAGTCTAATTACATTTCTGATTTCGCAAGCAATATTTTATTAATTCCAATTCAGGGAATACATCAGTTGTTAACCACATTAATAAAGGTTACAAACACACACACACATATACATTTGCTCTATAAATTAGTTCTAATAGCAAAACCATTTATGGTATACGATTATTCTATGGAGTAGTGACAACTTTCATTAACGCTTGTGGTTAAAAAATGACTTTGGCAAAAACACACACACCCACAGAACTTATGAATATCCAATGTTAAAAGTAGTGTCCTTAAATATTATGTCAAATCTTCTTTTCAAAGGAAACTCAATAAAATGAACATCAGTAAAAATCTACGAAAACACAAGACCACACTACCGTTAATTTCCCTCCAAAAAAGAGACACCTGAACATGACGATGATGAGAATTGTGTGTGGCGATAAAACATGAAAGGAAATTAGGATGGTAAGTTCCTGATGCTTTGTGGAGTGTTCGCATTTACATTAAGAGATATTAGTGTCATCTGTATTTTACAGTACAAACTAAAGGCAGTGGAACCTCATACATCGAATAAACAGTCTTTATTTAATCGTTGATCATAGTTATAGAGTAGTGCCATATATCAACGATTTCGCATAATGTATTCATTATAATTGGCCAAAAATAAATATCAGATTTCATATCCTTTACCACACTGTGGCGCAGGGTATTATGTCTTTCATTTGTTCACATTATTTTTTAGGATTACATCTTTGTGAAAAATATATATCACCGACAGGAAGAATAGCTATAATAATGATAAAACAGCGCCCAATTCGACGGAATGTTGTCTTTTGCCTTTATTTCTAATTTTTGTTTCATAAACGTAAATAAATTTGACAACAATCAATTTATTTTTTTTACAGCATTGCCGTATTGCAATTGGTTAATTCAGTATAAATTCAGTTTGATTTTGTGCATTTACAACACATAAAAAATGAGGATAATGTACAAGTTAATTTGATTTAAGGCTGTTAATGCAAATTAAGGCTGTCGTCTGTCTAGGCTATAAGTCTATGTTCGATTGACATGACAATTTGCATGAATTACCGATATGGATTGTTCGAAGTTGGCTTATATATAGATAAAGATACAATATCCTCCAAATATACTACTTCAATGAAGTCATCGTCGTCAATTAGGATTTCACTTCAATGGTGAAGCTAAAATCATATGTGGCATTAAAATGACAGATACAGCGCCAGCATATCTGTCAAATCTTTTTATACTCAGACAAATTGAAATACAAGATAGATACAGATAGACACAGCGCGATCTTTGGATGGTACCAACGTAATAACAAAAAACTATATTGCAACTTGTATGAAAATTTACAGCGACGAAGTCTTCTGATAACCTGAACAATCACTTATGCTGGAAATTTTGGCTACAAGTATCAAATCTATGGCGGGCCTTCATATGAGTGTCCAAAAATTCACTTATATGGACAATTACCTGCATGATGCCAACATACTGCCACATACAAACATAAACCTACGCCTACACCTATCCTGTACCTATGAAAATTCGAAATGCCAACATACAGCCACTACGTTTGGAAAAATCGGTTAGAACCCCTATTTAAAATTGGTGACCTTTACATTCAACCTTGCGTGAACTTATAAGGAGATCGTAATGTTACATTTCGTGCGATAGATACATCATTGAGAATTCTTTTTTGACATGAAAACCCTGACCGTGAAAAGGTATGTTCTCCTTCCACACAATTTCAAATCGCTAAAAAAGACTCGTGTCGTTTGCCGAAATTTGGCGGTGCTCCAACAGAAGCTTATAAGACCACTCGGCCGGGTTTCGTAAATGCAAATGTGGCAACTGTTCCCGTACAACAATCTAGGATGTTTTGCATCAGGAAAATAAGATCACTCACTCATTGGTACAATTTATCATACCAAAACCAGTAAAGTCGGACGGGGCCGACTCCATGATACCCTTCACCACTATGGGTATATTAAACAGGAATGTGAATCTACCTAGATCTATCCATAAACATGTCATTCGTTAGTTACAATGGGACAAAGGTATGTAAATCGACTTCAAACAAATATAAATAGGTCATCCGTTGGGCTATGTCTGTACATCTAGAAAACGCAACTACGTAATTCTATGCTCAATTTGGTACGTTGTGCAAAATTTGATGTCAATCTGACTAACATGAGGAGTTTGATGCCCAATTTAGTTGAAATCGGGCGGAAATATATATGAAAGCTCTATCCAAATATTAAGCGATTTCAAAAAAACTTGTCACAGATTAGGTTATTCTAATTTCAGAACGTTTTGTTCCTATCAGCCTATTGGTTGCTTAGTGCGTCAATTACTTAAAATCAATCTATAATAAAAGGGAGCTATATCTAAATCTGGACTGATTTTCACGAAACTTGGCAGACATCACTCTGGGCACAATTCAGTACGTTATGCCAAATTTCGTGCAAATCGAAAGATATATAGGGACTTCGGTGCACCATTTACATGAAATCGGACGAAACTATATATAGGAGATTTATCTAAATCTTGACCGATTTTAACGAAACTAGGTAGACATCACTCTAGGCTTAATTCAATACATTATGCCAAATTTCGTGCAAATCGAAAGATATATTGGGACTTTGGTGCAGCATTTACATGAAATCGGACGAAACTATATATGGGAGCTATATCTAAATCTGGACCGATTTTCACGAAACTTGGCAGACATCATTCTAGACCTAAATGATTAGGCTGTACCAAATTCCGTGCAAATCGAAAGATATATAGGGACCGTTTACATTAAATCGGTTAAATATATATATATGGGAGCTATATCTAAATCTGAACCGATTTTTCCCAATTTCAATAGGGTTCGTTCTTGGGCCGAATAAGTGGCTTGTGCCAAATTTCATCCAAATCGGATCATAAATGCGACCTGTACTTTGTTTACAATTTAACATCTACAGACGGACGGACAGGCGGACGGACGGACATGCATAAATCGACTCAGAAAGTGATTCTATGCATATTCTCAAAAGGAACCATGTGTCTATCTCGTTTCCTTTTGCCTGTTACAAACATATGCACAAAGACATAATACCCTGTACCACAGTGTGGTGAAGGGTATAAAAATAAGAGTCACATACCGTTGCATGAAGTTGATGTTGAAGCGTTAAAAACCCAAATATTGAACATATTTCACATAGGTTGGACTTTCACAACACCCACGTGATCGACCATATGATACCCTACACAACTACCACCGAACTCGAATTTTTTACAGATATATATTCCGAGCCTGGGCGATACTTCGCGATATTTTCACCCTCTTAATCTATTAGAGGTCCACAGCTCCACTTTATTACCCTGGCATTTTCCGATTCACGTTTTCCCGGAGTAAACACTTAAGCCATACGATTCAAAAGTCTTGGTTCATTTGACCATAAATAAATAGTTGGCCTCATCCTTGCCCATGTAAAATTTGTGATGTTCGGCTTACAATAGTGGCCTCTAGATCGACTAGAAAGCCATACAGGAAAATGTTTTTGGTTATCACCGAAATTTGTAGGTGTCATCCTTGATCATTCCCAGAACCACATGTAAAGTTTTATAGCGACCCACGCGCCTTTTAGTATGTTAATATTGATAATAACCAAAAAATGCGTAGACACCTGTACTAATCTTAGTATATATCCCACATTCGAGTACATACAATAATATAATTGGTATCAACTTTAAGGTCAACCACTCCTCTTGGAAGTATTATCAACTGCTCGGGGCTATATACGCCCCAGAATACAAATTTTATAATTATTCATACAAAAAGTCTGGGTCCATTTGACCCGCTAAATATTGAACGATTTTCTTCAAAACAATCATGTTTATTCCATATTCAGGCCCCTTTCACCGTGTAAAATTTCGTGATGTTCGGGTCATAATTGTGACCTCAAGAGCGACCAGAAAAACAGACAATTATAATGTTTTTGGTCCATTTCATCCCCTATATATTAACCGATCATTACGAAAAACAATTGGGGTTCTCTTTGGCCAGAAACCGTCCTACGTGACGATTGGTCCATAACTATGGCCTGTTCGTGTTTACAAATCATAATGGACAGCCGGACGAACACACATCCCTTGATTGACTCAACTAGCCGAGATATGACGATCGGTATATTTTAAGGTGGGTCTAGGGCCAATATTTCGCGGCGTTATAAACCTTTGGGGCTGCACAAAGCGCCTGACAACATAGTTGTGTAAACATCATATGAATTAATCAACATATGCTTTCTTTATAAATACCAAAGTCATACTAATGTAAGGTATATGCCATGTTGGATATGTCACACACACCATATGGTCATGTCTAAGAAAATTAGACTCAAAAATTCCTCCATCCTCCATTTTTTCAATGAAAAACAAAGCTCTTCTATTATTTTTTCTCATTTTGCATTGCTTTGTCGAAAGGGTTAATTTCACTTGAAGCCATTAGGATTGGAATATGCTTTGCTGTTTGTGTGTGTTCGTTTGTTATGTTCGTATTGGTGCGGCAATGGTAAACCACTATGACAACTGCACGAATCCAGTGAGTGCAATTTGGTGTGATGCATCTTATCGGATTGCATTACACGTTTCTGTTTGGCATATTACATAGGAAAAGCTCAGTCACTTTTGTCGTGCACACACACACATGCACACCCAAACACTTACTCACTTACACTATTCGCACATTCTTCTTAGCCGTCATAAGGACTATATTGCATTAAAACGGGAAATTGTTCGCAAGAGAGTATGGGTGTATATCTGTGTGTGTGTGTCTGTTCCTGAATCGTATATTCGCTAAGAAGCACTTTGTGAATATATACGACCTTTTTCGAGTGATGGCTACTTATGCAGGAAGTACATCACGACATGACACTTTTTGGTATTCTCCGCCTTTATCCACTTGTCGTCTTTAGCCTTGTTCAACCACTTCTTCATCTGCTTCACTCACTCACTGGCAGTGTGGCAGTGTCTTAATCCAGAGTTATATCCTTCCGTGCAAACTGTTGCTGCTACCCGTGCATTCAAGTGTGGCAATGGAAACGGAAATGAAGTACTGCTCTAGCATAGGTTAAACGCAGTAAATGTAAATGGGTTTTTGGGTTTATTTTAGGTTGTAGATTAGAAAAATGTCTGTGATTGTCGCCAGATATGAAGAGACATGGAAATGAGTTGCGTTTGCTGTGAGATTTACAAATGAGGATTCTTTGTGAATTGGAAAACAAAGCAATTGCATGTGGAACTCATTTAAGGGCAACAATTAGAAATAACAATAGAGATTTAAAATTGTTAAAAAAAACTTATTTTGGGAACCCTGATATGAATAGCCTGCTAGTTAATTAAGAATAAATAAATAATTTTTAGTCATAACTTGACAAATTTTGGTTTTTAAGTCCTCAAGAGTAAATGAAAACCAGTGAGCGGAGCAGTATAGTCGGACGGGGCCGACCATATGATACCTTATACAACTTCCACGAAAATCTAACTTTGTGTGGTTCTATATTCTGAGCTCGGGCAATATTTTGCCATATGTTCACCCTCTTAACAAATATTACTTATATTCTGTACAGCCCTTCTAATTACTTGTCCAAATACCCTTCACCGTGGGTTGTGTTATGATGTTCGGCTTTCAATTGTGTCCTATAGATCGACTCGAAAAAACACAAAAAAGGTTAAGTTTCTGTCCACTTCATCCCAATGTTATTATCTGATCATCACCGTCGTCGTTTTCAATGTAGTAAGGTCCAATCACACCTACAGACATATTAATTACCTCTTACAAAGGGCGTATTAATTAAATCTCTTCAATTTATTGGGGATTCTCAGAGCCACAAATGCGACAATTTCGTTTATTATCCTACCCACCGAGTGAGAAATGTGTTACATCATTGAAGACAACTTTGCTATCCACAGTCCCATTCGATACCTGAAATTGGTACCGGACGTTGTATACAGTCAGATGATTTCAGATGATTTATATGGATATTGGCGTAGATCAAAATGCGAAATACGTTATAATGTGCCGTAGACAGTCCTAATTCCTAACGACGCGGAATCGACAGCACTTTCACATAAAGCAGCGATATTTTCAACGAAACGTCCTAAAAGGTGATGCGCTGGCCTTGCAATATTTGAACGGCTCCAGTCTCTTTAAAATACTATATTTAAATCTGAACCAATTTTTACGAAACTTAGCACACGTCATTCTACACTTTATGAAGTACGCTATGCCAAAATTTTGTGAAAATCAAAAGATATTTAGCGACTTTGGTGCACCATTTACCTTAAATCGGACGAAAATATATATGGGAGCTATATCTAAACCTGAACCGATTTTCACGAAATATCAGATATCATTCTAGGTTTAATTCAGTAAGCTATGCCAAATTTCGTGCAAATCGAAATATATTTAGGGACGTTGGTGCAACATTTACCTTAAATCGGACGAAAATATATATGGGAGCTATATCTAAATCTGAACCGATTTTTCCCAATTTCAATAGTGTTCGTCCTTGGTTCAAATAAATGAGCTGTGACAAATTTCATTCAAATCGGATCATAAATGCAACCTTTACTTTGTTGACAATTTAACATCTACAGACGGACGGACATGCATAAATCGACACAGAAATTGATTCTATGCATATTCTCAAAAGGAACCATATGTCTATCTCGTTTCCTTTTGCCTGTTACAAACATATGCACAAAGACATAATACCCTGTAGCACAGTGTGGTAAAGGGTATAAAAGTCCACGTCTTCTGAGAACTCTGAACAAAATTTTTTAAAAGCTCACGCCTTCTAAATTATTATTTATTTATTCTAAATTATTCTCTAAAAAAATATTCCTTATAAAATTCACGTCTTGTGAGTGCTCTAAAAATATTTCTTACAAAATCTACGTCTTGCGAATCGTTTATTACTACATTCATCAAAAATCCACGCCTTGTGAGTCCTTTAAAAAATAACAAAGCAATAAGCGCCTTGTGAGGTTTTTCGAAACTAAATACTTTAAAAAATAATTGGCTTTAAAAAAATTAATATGACAAAATTAATTACTTACTTAGCTGGCTTGTTACAGAAAATTTGTTCCATAAACCGAGCTTAAAAATATTTCTAGGGGCGTCGGTCTTTTTCGCAGCTTTTCCAATTTGAAAGACCATGTTCGGAAATATTGTTTTCCACATGATCTTTCCATCGAATTCGCGGCCTTATTCTTTTGAGTGCAGCTCGATACGTCTGATTATGTCGATGACGGAAAATATGTGGTATAGCTCATGGTTCATTCAAAGACGATATACACCGTCGACAAAGATCGACAGAAGAAATTTTTCTCAAAAACTCAATGAGATGCCTCATCTATTTGCGCAATTGCCCATGCTTCAGATCCATATAACAGGACTTGTAGATCAGCGTCTTGTATAGTGTGAGTTTGATCTGGCGAGAGGTGGCCTTGCATTTTGAATTGCTTACACAGACCAACACTATCCTTCTCCGAATTTTAAAATTGATGTCAATAGTTGTATTTATGGCGGTATGACTCCCTCGAAGCTGTAGTTCTCAAGTTCCATCGTTGGTCCGAGTCTACTGGACACCTTGCGCGTTGATACCATCAGTGTGTTCGTCTCGCCATTTACTGCCAGACCCACTTTGGCAGACTCCATCTCAATTTGTTTAAAGTTGGCTGTTACCGCTCGCAATGTTCGACCCAACATGTGTTCGTTGGTGTACAGATTGGTATTTCTGCTCGCCTTTTAAATATTAGCCAATCATTACCAAAAACGTAATTTAACTAGAACCCTTTCTCTTATGCAAAATTTCGTGGTGATTGGTCTGTGCCAGTGGCCTGTGTCGTGTTTACAAATTATAATGGACGGACGGAAACACATGTCAAGATCGACTAAGCTAGTCGAGATATGACGATCGGTATAACAAAAGGTATATTCAAAGTATGGCGGTACATTTCTACTATGTCAAAATGCCATTAGAACAGTGATGGCAAGAGGAACGGGCTTTGAAAAAAATGGAATTTTGAAAATCTCCATGTCTATAATAGTCCCTAAAATTATTCTTCAAATCTACAAGTCCTTGTCAAACATATTCTTCGCATCTCTTTCCCTATAATAGTTGTTGAAAAAGTATATTTACAAAATCCACGCCTATTATGATAGTCCTTGAAAAAATATATTTACAAAATCCACGCCTATTATGATAGTCCTGGAAAAAATTACGTGGCGATTGGTCTGTGAATGTGGCCTGATCGTGTTTACAAATTATAATGGTCGGACGGACACATATGTCAAGATCGACTCAGCTAGTCGAGGTATGACGATCGGTATAACAAGAGGTATATTCAAAGTCATAGTCAAATTTCTAACCTGAATTTCTGTAGTTTGGTACTTCAATTTCTCCCGGCCACATCTCTTTTCAGAATATCCCAGTTCAGAGTAAATTTTTCTTGTAGTGGCGGACATTTTCCCATCCATCCTATAACCTGTTTTAATTGAACCTTCAAATATGTCTCCTTTCAAATTTAATGAAACTCACAAGGTAATAATTACAATTTATGTCTTAAAATCGACATTTAACAATTCTAAAAAATTATCTTCACATTTGTTATAACTATGGAAAATATTTTCCATCTTCCTCCCTTTCTTCCATCATCCATCCAATCAACCTTTTTCGCATCAGCGATGGCCTTTAACGAAAGGCAAGAAGGCATCTACGTAGAGGTGGGTAGGTAGGAAAAATAATGTCAACATTTCTAATGAATACTTTCCGCATATTTCTTGCATTTATGGTAAATACGACAAAAATTTATCATAACCATAACATGAATACATTATTCGAGTACATCTACATTCGTTTTCATATTCATTTGCATAAATGTAAACGCGGTGTTGCATGCAAATTATAATAATACGACTACTGCTACAACTACTATGCCACAAATAAATGTATAACTTTGCTAAAAGGATATTGGGTCGGATAATAATGTTTTCAATTGAAAGCGTTAATTTATAATGACACATAAAATATATCCTGTAAGTACATACATAATGACAAAATGAAACCAATAAGGAAAGTAGTAAAGTCGGGCTGGGCCGACTATATGATACCCTTCACCACTTTGGGTATATTCTACATATGTATCCCAACAGGCGACGCGTTTTTGTTATAAATCTATATCTGAACCGATTTCAGGGAAAATTGCCAGACACTAATTTATATTACTTCAGTACGTTGTGTCATTCGGCCTTGCTATGGATCTTTTCACGCAGCTTAGCAACATCATTTTAGACTTAATTCAGTACTTCAGTAGTGTTGGCGGTTTATTTGGGATACCATTTGTATTTTGTTTTTATAAAAAACAACTATTTATTAGTGGGGAATGTATGACATTGATTGCCGAGGGGAAAGGCAGGGAAGACTATAGTTTTGGATCACACCACTGTTCCTCATCAGTTCCCTTAGCTTTTTGTTGGGATATTCTCCCCAGAAGCTATTGCTTCTATACAAAAAAACTTTCATACCCAAATGTCTCTTGTAACAAAGCGAAGTACTTAGCTGACCAACGTACCCTATACCTAAATTCGTGCAAATCGAAAGATATATAGGGACTTTGGTGCACCAATTACATAAAATCGGACGATATTATATAAGATATATAGGGGCTTTGGTACACAAATTACCTTAAATCGGACGAAGATATATATGGGAGCTATATCTAAATCTGAAACGATTTTCACGAAACTTGGCATACATCATTCTAGACCTTATTCATTACGCTGTGCCAAATTTCGTGCTAATCGAAAGATATATAGAGGCTTTGGTACACAATTTACCTTAAATCGGACGAGGATATATATGGGAGCTATATCCAAATCTGAACCGATTTTCACGAAACTTGGCATACATCATTCTAGACCTTATTCATTACGCTGTGCCAAATTTCGTGCAAATCGAAAGATATATAGGGGCTTTGGTACACAATTTACCTTAAATCGGACGAAGATATATATGGGAGCTATATCTAAATCTGAACCGATTTTCACTAAACTTTGCCACATCATTCTAGACTTAATTCAGTGCGCTGTGCCAAAATTCGTGCAAATGAAAAGATTTCCAGGGACTTTGGTGCACCAAATACCTACAATCGGGCGAAAATATATATGGGAGCTATATCTAAATCTGAACCGATTTTCATGAAACTTAGCACAAATTATTATAGACCCAAATGCCAGTACGCTATGCCCAATTTCGTGCAAATCCAAAGATATATAGGGTCTTTGGTACACCAATTACCTTAAATCGGATGAATATATATATATGGGAGCTATATCTAAATCTGAACCGATTGTCACGAAACTTTGCACACACATTCTAGACTTAATTCAGTACGCTATACCAAAAGATTTCCAGGGACTTTAGTGGGCTATTTACCTAAAATCGGTTGAAGCTATATATGGGAGCTAAATCTAAATTTGTACCGATCGCCACGAAACTTTGCACACATCATTCTAAACTTAATTTAGTACGCTATGCAAATTTCGTGCAAATCGAAAGATATTTAGGGACTTTTGTACACAATTTACCTTAAATCGGACGAAGATATATATGGGGGCTATATCCAAATCTGAACCGATTTTCACGAAACTTGGCATACATCATTCTAGACCTTATTCATTACGCTGTGCCAAATTTCGTGCAAATCGAAAGATATATAGGGATTTTATTACACCATTTACCATAAATCGGACGAAGATATATATGGGAGCTATATCTAAATCTGAACCGATTTTTATGAAATTTTACACACATCATTCTAGACCTAATTCATTATGTTGTGCCAATTTTCGTGCAAATCGAAAGATATATAGGGACCGTTTACATTAAATCGGGCGAAAATATATATGGGAGCTATATCTAAATCTGAACCGATTTTTCCCAATTTCAATAGGGTTCGTCCTTGGGCCAAACAAATGAGCTGTGCCAAATTTCATCCAATTCGGATCATAAATGCGACCTGTACTTTGTTTACAATTTAACATCTACAGACGGACGGACAGACGGACGGACGGACGGACATGCATAAATCGACTCAGAAAGTGATTCTGTGCATATTCTCAAAAGGAACCATGGGTCTATCTCGATTATTTTTGCCTGTTACAAAAATATGCACAAAGACATAATACAATGTACCACAGTGTGGTGAAGGGTATAAAAAGGTTCAATATTTCTCCTAGACATTTCTACCACGTCCACACTTAAAACATATTCTACGAAATACATTAGAACGTCGAAAACCCTCATTTAGGATATGTATCGATTTCCTATACGATACATAACGTTTTTGGAAAATTGCTCACCTGCCGAAAAAAATATAATTTTAACAAATTAATTCTGCAGTTAGGATTAAAAGCTAAAAATCATATGTTGAAAACGGCCTCACCTCATGCCATTTATTCGACAGATATACGTATGATACATTTGAGAACCGGGCCTTCAGAATTTAATTTTTGTTTTTTTTTTCTAAACGATACGTCCCAATATCACTTAATATATAACGCCGTGTAGTTAAACATCATGCAATGCAATGTGACATTGCAAAAGTTCTGCAAATGTGAACGACAAGAGCAAAAATATCTGCCTCCCTGTTTGCGAATGGCACGGGTAATAGTTGTAACATGTTGTTCACAAGAGATGAATTTGAATCAGGAATAGTGTTAACTTTGCCATTATTTTCCTTATAGTCATCGTCGTCGAAGCAATGTGTATCAAAACAACCAAGCACCGTGGAGCTACATTTCTACAATGTCAAAATGTCATTAGAACAGTGATGGCAAGAGGAACGGGCTTTGGGCCATGTCTATAATAGCCCTTAAAATAATTCTTCAAACCTCCCATCTCTATGTTGTTGAAAACATATATTTACAAAATCCACGCCTATTATGATAGTCCTTGCAAATATATTTACGAAGTCCGACTATATAGTACCTTTACCCCTATGCAACCTGCAGCCTATGCAAAATTTCAATTTCCAATATTTTAGGACTTCGGTGTACCATTTACTTAAAATCGAGCAAATATATATAGTAGCTATAACTGAACCTGAACTGATTTCGGCAAAATTTTCAATACAGAAAAGTTGTGCAAAATTTCGCATCAATCGCCCTAATTTTGGTTCTTTGATGCACCATTTGCTTAAAATCGGACAGAAATATATATGGGTCAAATTAGTGAAATCCCGATACTAAACCAAACTAGACTCAATTCAGTACACTTTTGATATTTAGTGCAAATCGAAAGATATACGGGACTTTGGTACACCATTTACATTAAATCGGACGAAAATATATATGGACTCCATATCTAATTTTAAACCGATTTTCACGAAACCCTACACACATCATTCTAGACTTAATTCAGTACGCTGTGCCAAACTTCGTGCAAATCGAAATATATATAGGGACTTTGGTGCACCAGTTACATTTAATCGGACGAAAATATATATGGAAGCTATATCAAAATCTTAACCGATTTTCGACGAAACTTAACACACATAATTCTAGATGTAATTCAGTTCGTACAAATCGGAAGATATTTAAGGACTTTGACACACCATTTACATTAAATCGGAAAAAAATATATATGGGGGCTACATGCAAATCTGAACCGATTTTCACGGAACTTGGCACACATTATTCTAGATTTAACTTAGTACTTACTTACTTAGCTGGCTTGTGACAGAACTTTCGTTCCATATGCCCAGTTTAAAAAAGATTTCCAGGCGCTTCGGTCTTTTGCGCAGTTTTTCCAGTTTGAAAGATCATATTCGGCAATGTTGTCCTCCACTTGATCTTTCCATCTTATTCGTGGCCTTCCCCTTCTGCGTGAACCATCAGCCATCAACCTTCATCCATTCTCACAACATGACCTAGCCAACGTAGTCGCTGCAGCTCAATACGTCTAACAATTCCGATGTCCGAGAATAGCTGGTACAGCTCATGGTTCATTCGACGGCGATATTCACAGTCAACGCAGATCGGCCCATAGATCTTTCGAGGATTTTTTTCTCAAACACTCCAAGAGCTGCCTCATCTGCTTGCGTAAGTACCCATGCTTCAGATCCATATAATAGCACGGGTAGTATCAGCGTCTTGTAAAGTGTGAGTTTGGTCTGGCGTGGGGTGGAGTGGCCATGCTTTTGAGTTGCTTACTCAGGCCATGCTTTTGAGTTGCTTACTCAGACCATAGTGGCATCTGTTGGCCAACACAATCCTTCACCGAATTTAAAAAAAAAAACTGATTAGTTATATTTATGACGGTTCCAAGGTATATAAAATCTTTGACTACATCGAAGCTGTAGTTCTCAAATTCCACAGGTGGTCCGAGTCCACTGGACGTCTTGCGCGTTAATACCATCGGCTTGGTCTTCTCGCCGTTTACTACCGGACCCACTTTGGCAGGCTCCTTCTCGATTTGTTCAAAGGTGGCTGTTACCGCTCTCAGTGTTCGACCCATTATGTCGATGTAATCGGCGTAGGCGAGTAACATGTGTTGTTTGGTGTACAGAGTGCCATTTCTGTTCACTTTTGCCTCTCATATGACCTTTTCCAGCAGGATATTAAAAAGGTCACACGACAAACTGTCACCTTTTCTAAATCCTTGTTTGGTATTAAAGGGCTCCGAGAGGTCCTTTCCGAATATAACTGCTAATATTGTGCCAGTTATAGTCATCCTGCATAGCCGTATTTATTTTGAATGCCGAACGCAGACATGGCTATATACACCTCTGTCGTATATATAGTCGACGAATAGGTGGAATGTGTCGATGTGTTTTTCATAGGTTTTTTCCAGGATTTTTCCAGAGTGAAAATCTGGTCAATGGTGGATTTGCCAGGTCTGAAGCCGCATTGGTATGGTCAAATAATGCAATTGACCATTGGCTTCAGTCATTCACACAGTACGCTGGAAAGCACTTTATATGCAATGGGAAGGAGACCTATTCCTCTATAGTTGGTACATATCGTATTGTCTTCATTTTTGGGAACGGAACACGGGACAGGATGCTGAGGTTCCAATCATTTGGCATGTATTCTTCTAGCCAAATTGTACTAATAAGCTGGTGCATGCTCCTTATCAGCATCTGACCACCAGTCTTGAATAGTTCGGCTTGTAATCCAGCAGCAGGTGCCGGCTTTATTATTCTTCAGCCAATTCTGGGGTATACTCTTCACCGCTACTATTTGATACCAGACGTTTTTCAAAATGCTTCTTCCAGATGCTCAGCACGCTGTCTGTATCATATACAGATATACAGCATATACAGCTCACTATTTCATCGGATGAGGAAAGTAGCTTCCCCACGGGGAAGTCAGTGTCCACAATTGAGATGAAAGAGGGACCAAGATAAGTCTGGACTTCAACATATCATCCCCTACGCCAATATTTGTCCAATTGAGAAAAAAATTTTGCACAGAGTACTGAATTGGTCCAGATTTATGTCTGCGAAGTTTTGTAAAATCGGTTTGGATTTATATATAGCTCCCATAAATAGTTTCGTTCGATATTATGTAAACTCCCGAATGGCATGTTTATGGATTGATCTAAGTCAAATCATATTTAGATAAAGGTGACATATTTTAGTTCATCCAATTTCATGTTAATGGATGCATCTTTTTAATATACCCATGGGGTATCATATAGTCGGCCCGTCCGACTTTACCACTTTAATTACTGTTTTTTCCAGTTACAAACATATGTTATGTACCACAGTGTGGTGAAGGGGTTAAAAATACATGGCTAAAATAGTTCTTGGGAAAATACGTTTTAAAAATCCACACCTATTATAATAATCCTTGAGAAAATATATGTAAAGAATGCACACCTAAATAGTCCCTCAAAAAATCCTACTATGGAGTATCAACACCATCCCTTCGACTGCACTATTTTAATAGTTACCGCTAAATATTATGGCATAGGAATTCCAACGAAATCGTAAATGGTAACAATGGGTAATACTACAAGGCTGTAATAATAACATTGTTCGCATTCGAATTGAATTCCATGAATGAGAGTAGCGTGGCGGATGCGGCAGTACTGTGTCATTTGTAAAGACATTCGTAATAAATGTTATTTATAAATATGTATTCCTTTTTCTGAATACATTATGGCTGGCATTTACCCCAACTGGGGATGGGATGGGGACGCAGACAGACAAGCACTATCATCATTCTAGTGTAGTGAAGAATGTCTTTGGCGGTATAACAGAGAAATTTTTTTTTCTTATATGAAATTTTAATAAGGATATTATAAATATATCAATGAAGGATATAGAGTATGACAGGGATTTCAAATGGAGTGAGGGGTCACTAAGTTAATGCCGTAAAGCTGGAAATTAAATACCAGAGGTTATGTTTAAATTCCTTTATTTGGAACTTTTTCGATTTAAATTGGGAAGCTGAAAGTATATCCCTTTAATCTCAATTGATTCTGTGTAATTATTTTTATTTCATTAAAATACATTGCCATATATGTATGTATGTACTTACTACCACATATACAACGGCATTATCTTGTACAGATATCTCATACAGTTATTATGCCCATTAGCCTGATATTGACTTTTTTCTTTCAATTTCATTAACGAACAGTCCGTGGCATGTGTCAAATTTCATTGAGATCTTCTTTTATTCGCATCGGTTGCTGTTGTTGTCTTTTATTCCAACTGTATCAGCAGATATTAAAATTTCCTCAACGGAAATAAGTTTTTCTGCATTCATATCCTTAAGATAAACATCTTCCTTTTTGGTTCCTCTATTTTTTTCTTGCTGCATACCAATAAGCTGATTGCATTATTTTCTCTCCGTGAAATCCCAAATACAGATGCGTTCCATCACACACACACTCGCAAAGACACTTTCAAGCAGCTCCAATAAGCATAATGTTGATTAAACTTGCAGTTGCATCCAGTTGTTGTTGTTGTTGGTTTTTTGTGTCTTTCATGCCATTCAAAAATGACAACAAACAAAAGAGAGAAAATACAGAATTTCAATTAAAAAAGACATTTTAAAATGTGAAGACTGCATCTTACTCCATTATACTGATAGATACATGCACACACACACACAAACATACATATACACATCCGTATAAATAAAATATATTCGTTCATGTATTTGAGAAATAAAACAAGCAGCAGAAAATAAATATTCGTATCATTTAACTTCAGAAACAGAAATATTTGCCCGATACTCGCCTGCCCGTGCGTAAGCATTGCTGACATATCAGCCGATGATGAAGAAGAAGAAGAAAACAATTGGTTTTTATTCTTGGAAATTTTGTCGATACCCTACATCATTTTCGCTTGATTAGCTTTATGCGAAGGCAATGGAATTGTGTTGACGTATTTGATCTATTGGGAATTTGTCATTACATTTCCATTAGAATTGACAGTGAGGTAGAAGGGGTGTTATTTATATTTCTGGTTTTACACTATTCCTAAAAATGCCACTGCTATAATAGTCGCAACTTAAACATAAACCATTGCAATTCCATTGACGAAACAATTCGAATCATGGCATGTCTCTTTGGTAAAAATGCTGATATGACAGTGAGCGGAGCAGTAAAATCGGACGGGGCCGATTCTACAGGTCACATTGCCAATTTGGATGAAATTTGGCACAGTTCATTATTTCGCCAAAGGACGAACTCTATCGAAATTGGAGAAAATCGATTCAGACTTAGATAAAGCTCCCATATATAGTTTCGTCCGATTTTATGTAAATAATGCACCAAACTCTCAATATTAGGTCGATAATTATGTATGCGAAGTTTTGTTGCAATAAGTTCAGATTTATACAGTTTCGTCCGATTGAATGAATGATGCACCAAACTCACAATTTTTGGCCGATTAGAACATAATTTTGCACAGAGTACTAAATTAGTTCCAGATTGATATATGCCAAGTTTTTTTGAAATCGGTTCAGATTTAGATATAGCTATCATATATAGTTTCGTCCGATTGTTTGTGAATGATACACCAAACAACCAATATTTGTCCGATTGGGACTAAATTTTGCGCAGAGTACTGAATTAAGTCCAGACAGATATATGCGAAGTTTTGTTAAAATCAGTTCAGATTTAGATATAGCTATCATATATAGTTTCGTCCGATTGTTTGTGAATGATTCACCAAACACCCAATATTTGTCCGATTAAGACAAAAGTTTGCACAGAGTACTGAATTAGGTCCTGATTTATGTCTGCGAAGTTTTGTTAAAATCGGTTTAGATTTAGATATAGTTCCCATATATAGTTTAATCCAATTTTATATGAATGAAATTATTCGATAGGTACAAAATTCTGCACAGAGTACTGAATTAAGTCCAGACTGATGTCTGCGAAGTTTTGTTAAAATCGGTTAAGATTTAGATAGAGGTCACATATATAGTTTCGTCCGATTTTTTGTGAATGATACACCAAACTCCCAATATTACTTTGATTAAGCAAAATTTTGTGTAGCGAATGCAATTAAGGAAAAAATGATATGTGTGATAGGTTCAGATTTTGATATGGGTCAAAATCGTAACCAGTATCCCCAAGACCATTGCTATAATTATGACCAAACAATTAAAAAAGTGTCAGTCGACAGATATATACCCTGAGTCTATGGTTTGTAGAGATCTTCTGAATTACAGACAGATTTTATTATGTATTAGCTTTATATAAGGTATATGTTTTTGTCAAAAGGGGTTTCGGATAATCTCTTGATAAAATCGGTTAATAACGTATTTAATGCAATACTGACGTGATCAAGGCTTGGTAAAGACAAAAGGTTGTGCAAAGTATGGTTCAAATCGGATATTCCATTCACCTGATATTGAATTTATAATTATTGAAAAGTTTGTCCATTTGTCGAGGAAGATTAGATCACTGGTATATCGTAATCATTAGGAACTACATTATGTTGTTTCGACTTCCGAAGTAATGCACAACTAAGGACGATGTTTTAACCTAACCTATCTATTCCCTGAAATCCAAAAAATGTGAACTAATATTGATAATATAACGATTTAGAAATTTTAAAACAATTTATTGAAAAGTGTGCCTAAAATCTCAAATCCTAATATCCATAAAACGTGAACTGATGTTGACAATTTTTGGTGGGGAGCCCGAAATATAAAGTTTCAGTCAATTCGGCCAAAAACACATAGTCCAAATCCCCAAAATACCAAAATATGAGGCTACCCTAAATGTAGACAAATGTTGCACCAACGTCTTTCCAGACAATATGAAATTTTGCATATATAGAAACACATACAGTGACGAGCAGAAGCGAGTACATTTTTGTACTTTGGACACTTTTTACGTCATAAAATTAAGGAGCTATATCGAAATCTAAACCGATTTCAACTAAACTTGCCACACATAATGTTATAGCAAATTCAGTACGTAGTGCAAAATTTGTAACCACATTGGTGAAGCATTTATATCCAATTTATAGGTTATATTAACTTCAGTACGTTGTGCAAAATTTGTGTCAATTATGTGCAACATCGGACGAAAATGTATATGTAGAAGCTATATCAAAATCTGAACCGATTTCAATGGGCCATGCCAGAGATTAACTTATATTAACTACAGTTCATTGTACAGTTAGTGCACAATCGGAAGACAAAATATATACGGGAGCTATATCTACATTTGAACCGATTTTCACGAAACTTAACACTCAATATTCTGCACCTAATTCATTACGCTATGCCAAATTTTGTGAAATCGAATGATATATATTGACTTTGGTGCACCATTTACCTAAAATCGGAGGAAAATATATATGTGAACTATATCTAAATCTTAGTCGATTTTCGGGAAACTTAACGCACATCATTTTAGACGTAATTCAGTACCCCATGCAAAATTGCGTACAAATCGAAAGATATATAGGGACTTTGGTACACAATTTATATTAAATCGGACTAAAATATAAATGGGAGCTATATTTAAATCTGACCTGATTTTCTCGAAACTTAACACACATAATTCTAGGCTTAATTCAGTACCCTGTGCCAAATTTTGTGCAAATCGAAAGATATATAGGGACTTTGGTGCTATATCGGACGAAAATATATATGGTAGCTATATATAAATCTCAACCGATTTTCACCAATTTCAATAGGGTTCGTCCTTGGGCCAAATAAGTGACGTGCGCAAATTTCATCCAAATCGGATCATAAATGCGACCTCTACTTTGTTTACAATTTAACATCTACAGACGGACGGACGAACATGCATAAATCGACTTAGAAAGTGATTCTATGCATATTCTCAAAGGGAACCATGTGTCTATCTCGTTTCCTTTTGTTACAAACACAAAGACATAATACCCTGTACCACAGTGTGGTGTAGGGTATAAAAAACAAATTCAATGTTGGTTGTTTTTTATACGTATTTTATACCTTAATAGCGTTTAAACGAATTGAAATAGATCGCCAAACTATTGCATAGAGTCGTCTTTTGTCTGCAGCCAGGTCAAGTTCGAAGATGGGCTATATCGGTTCCCGTTTAGGCATAGGTCCCATATAAGTCTACACCCCAATATGCCGTATTTTGAGGTTTCTTGAGTACGTTTTTCAACCGAATTCGCTGAACTTTAGTACTTTGAGTTCTTATTGGGTAGCAAAACTCCCCCACTAAACATTATAAATACAGGACAATTTTTTCGGGTAGCCTCCATATAAGGGTACTCGCAATGGTCGGTATTTTGGGGTCCTTGAACGTGTTTTCAACTAAATTCTATATAATTTGGTTTTTTGTAGTCGTATATGGTAACAAATATTCCTCTGAAAAAATATTAATACACGCCCCTTTTTTGGGGGTAGTCCCCATATAACCCCCTTTTATATTAAAATAGTTATCAGAATAGTTCCGCGTTTTTTGGTTTGGTTCTAATACTTTGTTGTAATCATTCTACCTGCGGAGGATATCGAGATAAAAAATTAGAACGTGATGTTCGAGAATAAACTATATCGGCCCGCAGTTAGGTCCTGTCCCCATATAATGATACCTACCGATTTTTGGTATTTTTATAATTTAGTGTAAAGGAAGTTTTTGTGATGCAAATATTTTAGTTTTGAAATTGAGCTATATTAGTATAATGAGAACTAAAAATGTTACGTAATTCCTACACGATGTACTCAATATTGATCCCGCTTTAGGCATCGCCTCCAGGGACTTACTTATACACACTTTTTTTCTGCAATGATAATTTTCATATTGAACCAGCAGCTTCCACCCAACCTCCCGAAATAAAACCTGGTTACATTGGTAATGGCCTTATATAACTGTAAACTCTAAATTGCAGTATTTTACCTACAATGCGTCGTCAATATCAGTCCCCTTTTTAGCGTTTTTAGGAAAAATATCCATTAAAAATTGCTGAAATTTGTATTTGGTGTACATTATGATTTACATAAATCGGTTTGTAAAATTATTGGTATAGGTCCACTTTTGGGTATGATCCCTATATTTCCGTTGCAAGTATCTGTTAGTGTACCTATGGTGGAGGGTATCCAAAGTTCGGACTTTGTTCTGGCCACTGCGTTGATTGGGACTTTTGCTCACCAAGATATTCTATCACGATTTTGGATGTGCTAGCCATTTTTTTACCTTGGGTGCCTAAAACCAACGTTCAATCCATTTGCATCGACATATTGTCCATATATAAATTTCGACGATCTTAACGATATGTTTGCTTGTTCATGTTTATGAAACAAACATGCGAACTTTTTTTACAAAATTACATTTTTCTTTGAATACAGGTTCTTGGAGGCTGAGAAATTAAAATATCATATTAAAAATCACTATATATGAAACATAGCCCTACAACAAAGCCAACAAATAACTAATAATACCAATCACAAATTGTGTAGCCCCCCCATTTTAATGCACTTCCCAAAAATTATTACCATGACAATAAATATATATTTATTTCTTCTATTGTTTAATAATTTTTCTGGTACTCCGTTATTATATTTGTTTTTTTTTTATTTTTCTCCATTCATTTCTATATGACAAATTAAAATTAATTATTTATGATTTTTTGGACTTTGTTCGGTACATATCTTGGAGACATGAATTGGAATACACAACAATAAAAAAAAATAAATAAAACAACTAACAAAAATTGTATTGTACCAAGAAAACAATGATTTATAACAAACAAACAAGCAGGCATATGTATGCGTGTATTGTGCATTCGGATACGACAACTAGTTGTTGTATTATTTTCCCCAAAAATTCCATATTCACCAACTTAATTTCTTAAAAGCTTCATTTGCAGCAGCAACAACAGCAATAACAACAAAATGAAACGAAACAATACCAACGGCAATATTTTCTTTAACCAAAAATGCTTTTCAATAAATTATAACAACAAATTGTCGTTCAGTTGCATTGGTCGAATGAGTGAGTGTGTATTTGTGTGTGTGTGTGTGTGTGTATAACCCCCATTAGGGCAATTCTGTTAGCCTTGGACAAATGGACATTTCACAAAAATATTTATGCATTTTACTTATTTTTTGCACACACACACACACACTTTCATATATACACAGAAATGTTCTTAAAACAAAGACAAGAAATAATAAATAAGAATTTATTGCTTGGTTTTTACAAGGATTCTATATTTTTTCTGGTATAAAAAAATAAATATAAATATTAAGAATTGTTGGTAGAGAAAACAAAACGCCATAAGTATGCATGAACTATAATTATTGCTGTCGTTCTGTTGTATCTGAAGGCATTGTTAACAACAACAACAAATTGCACTTGATATATGACATTTCAATGTTTACAATGGCTTTGAATTAAAATTGAACATGTCGACATGGACACTTTAGAAATTGTTATGTCTTTCAGATAATGTAGTTGAAATCTTTTAGCTATAATTGCATAGGGGTATGTACATAAATCTGATTTATAGGAGATGTCTTCTGTAGGCCACTGCTGGGAAAATTTCTCAACGAACAGCTTTCTATAGAAAGGCTTCCACTGTTTCGAGAAAAACGTTTTTAAAACGAAACAAATCGGCTATATTTATATCGAAATTGTATCTCTCTCGTTACCGTGATACTGGTAGCGTAGCCCGACGTCAAGGAAGTGGACGGAAGAAAACACCAACATCAGCAGACATGATTCGAAAAGTAAAGAAATGACTTGATCGAAACCCCCGAAACCGAGTGGCCGAAAATTGGCTCGTGAGCTGAACATATCGCAGTATTCCATTCGGCAAATAATGAAAAATGAGATCGGGGTGAAACCATTGAAATTCCGAAAAATGCAAGAACTTATACCACAACCAAAGAAAATAGACTCAAAAGAGCTAAGGAGTTGCTTCGCTTGGCCGAAAGTGGTAAACTGCCGAATTCGGTTTTCTCCGATGAGAAAATATTCGTTGTCTAGCAGTTTGTAAACAAACAAAATGATCGTGTTTACTTGTCAAAGAGGTCAGCTGATGAATGTGCACCTTCGGTTGGCCACCAGAACTCAAGCGCCAACCATGATGATCGTGTGGGCCGCCATAACGAACGTGTCATCAGAATAAAAGGCGAATATTATCACGAAAATATTCTAATCGCAAACAGGCGAATTCCAACAAAAATACATTCAGCGCACAATCACGTATAAAATATTGGAGTATTTTGGAAAGCTAGGTTTGCACTAAAAAATACCAAGATATCAAGCACATCAAGCAAGCGCTACGACGGGAATGGGCTAAAATACCGCAGAGCAACATTCGGGCAGCGTATGACGGTATAATTGGCCGTTTGAAGGCCAAAATTTGTGCCAAAGGTGACCAATTCGAACAAATCAAAACTTCGTCTAAAATTTGATGCTATTTCCGACATAGCATTAAAAAAACAAAAAATATGGCGTTTGACTTCGTTGCAATTTTTTTTAACTCACCCTATATGTTTCAGGGTAGCCCCCATATTATCCGCAATATTCCACATTTTTGGGATTTTGATCACGGATCACTGGCTATTACATCTTACAAATTTAGACTTAGTCCCCATTTATGATAACTCTTGATTTTCGGTATTTTTAATATTTAGCATGAAGGATGTTATTGAGATACAAAACTAAAATATAAGGTTCGAAATTTAGCTACATCAGTCCTTTAATCGGCATATACCTTAGTCTCATAGGTATATACCCTAGCCCTCTAAATTGCAGTATTTGCAGGATTTTATACATAAGCTCTACCCTACCATGCGTTATCATATCGGTCAAGGTTTGGAATTTTAGGGAAAATTCCACTTTCTGGAAGTATTGAAGAAGTGACTTTTTGGAAGTGCCGCTCTTGTTGTACCCTGGAAGTATCGCCGTAGTCCTGGACTATAGGACTTTATTTAACATGCTTCGGAATGTCCGATTTGAGTCAAATATGCACCGTTTTGTTGTATGATCTAATGCCACTCTCATAGAAGTCCTGCTCTCTATTTGCAAAAAAACTATAGAAGTCGATTTTCACAATCCTTACTAGATACCAATTTTTTATCATTAAAGAAATTTTGCAGTGCAAGAAGAATATGATAATCGCTTGGTGCCAAGTCCGGACTGTATGCGGATACATACGCATACGATACCCTACACAACTTCCATGAAAATCTAACTTTTTGTGGTTCTATATTCTGAGATTGGGCAATATTTCGCGATCTTTGCACACTTTTAACTGGCTAGAGGTCAGCAAATGTTACTAATAATCAGTACAGCCCATCTAATTACTTGTCCAGATTCCCTTCACCATGGGTTGTGTTGTGATGTTGTACAAATAACTAAATTTTCGATCTACTTCATCCGAAAAGTTATTATCTGATCATCACCTAACATTTTAGGCATTGTCCTTGACCATAACTAGAACCTCATGGAACATTTCAAAGCGATCAGCGCTATATTTCCGCCCTCCAGTGTGGTAATAGGTTACTAAATAATATATGAATACGTAAGCACCTGTAAATATTTAAGTGTAACTCCCGCATCCGAGTACCTACGACATCATAATTGGTATCAATTTAAAGGTCAACCACTCCTCTCGGATATACTATAAACTTCTCGGATCTATGTCCTTCAGCGGTAAATATATACGCTATAGAATACAAATTTTGTCATTTTTCACACAAAAGTTAGGGTCCATTTGACCCGCTAAATATTGACTGATCTTTATCAAAACAGGCATGCTTAGTCTTTGACCCGATCCCCTTCTCCATGCAAAAATTCGCGGTGTTTGGGCCATAATTGCGGCGTCTGGAGCGACCAGAAAATCAGACAAAAATAAAGTTTTTGGTCCATTTCATCCCCTAAATATTAACCGAGGTCTTCGTTGGCCAGAACCCATCCTACATGCAAAATTTCGTGAAGATTGGTCCATAACTGTGGCCTGTATCGTGTTTACAAATTATAATGGACAGACGGACGGACGGACACACATGTCTAGATCGACTCAGCTAGTCGAGATATGACGATCGGTATACTTAAAGGTGGGTCTAGGACCAATATTTCGCGACGTTACAAACTTTTGGGGCTGCACAAAGCTATAATACCCTGACAACATAGTTGTGTAGGGTATAAACAGCAAAATATTTTTTATACATTACACAATTATGTTGTCAGGGTATTATAGCTTTTGTGTAGCCTTTGTGTAACCCAGCGAAATAGTGGTCCTATACCAACTTTTAAGTATACCGATCGTCATATCTCCACTAGCTGAGGCTATCAAGAGTCCATTATAATTTGTAAACACGATACAGGCCACAGTTATGGACCAATCTTCACAAAATTTAGCATGTAGGATGGGTTCTGGCCAATGAAGACCTCTATTGTTTTTGTAAAGATCGGTTAATATTTAGGGAATTGATTGGACCAACAACTTTAATTTTGTCTGATTTTCTGGCCGCTCCAGAGACCGCAATTCTGACCCAAATTTTAGCATGGAGAAGAAGATTGGCCAAAGGATAAGCGTGCCTGTTTTGATAAAAATCGCTCAATATTTAGCGGGTCAAATGGACCCTGACTTTTGTGAGAAAAATGACAAAATTTGTATTCAATAGCGAACATATTTACACCTGAAGGACCTTAAAATCGATACCAATTACATGGTCGAATGTACTCAGATGTGGGAGTTACACTTAAATATTTACAGATGCTTACATGAATACGTAATAAATTATTTAGTAATCCATTACCGCCCGTTGGAGGACGGAAATATAGCGCTAATCGTTTTGAAATGTTCTATGCAGTTCTAATTATTGTCCAGAACAATACCTATAATTTTAGTTGATGATCAGATAGTAATTTAGGGATGAAGTGGACCGAAAATTTAATTTTTTGTTTTTTTTTTCGAGTCGAGAAAGTCGAACATCGATATACAACCCACGGTGAAGGGAATCTGGACAAGTAATTTGAAGGGCTGTACTAATTATTAGTAATATTTGTTGACCTCTAGTCGGTCAAGAGATTTTCGTGGAAGTTGTTTAGGATATCATATTTACGAGAAATCTATAAGTACAGTCATCTGCGAAAAATAATGGATTTCTCTTTCCCCAATCTAATATTTTATTTTACTGTAATGCTACTTCTTGTATGTAATTACATAACCCAATCACTGTGCACAGTGCGTAGAATAAATATGTTTTGCATCGGATGAGATGTATACGCCATACTGTACCGCAATTAGAGACCGTCCATACTCTTTTTTTCCATACTCTTTATACCAATCACCTCACTGTGGTACAGGCAATTATGTCTTTGTCCATATGTTTGTAACAGGCAAAAAGAAACGAAATAGATACCTGGTTCCTTTTGAGAATATGCATAGAATCACTTTCTAAGCCGATTTATGCATGTCCGTCTGTCTGTCTGTCCATGTTAAATTGTAAACAAAGTACATGTCGCATTTATGATCCGAATTGCATGAATGTTGACATAGGTCACTTATTTGCCCAAGGACGAATCCTATTGAAATTGGGAAAAATCGGTTCAGATTTAGATATAGCTCCCATATATAGTTTCGTCCGATTTTAGTAAATGGTGCACCAATGTCTCCATTTGCACGTAATTTGATATAGCGAACTAAATTAAGTCTGCAGTGATGTGTGTTAAGTTTCGTGAAAATCGGTTCAGATTTAGATATAGCTCCCATACATTTTTTCGTCCGATTTTATGTAAATAGGGCAACAAAGTCCCTATATATCCTTTGATTTGCACGAAATGTGGCATAGCGTACTGAATTGAGTCTAGAATGGTGTGTGCAAAGTTTCGTGAAAATCGGTCCAGATTTAGATATAGCTCCCGTATATATTTTCGTCCGATTTTATGTAAATGGTGCACCAATGTCCCTATATATCATTCGATTTGCACGGAGTTTGGCATAGCATTCTGAATTAAGCCTAGAACGATGTGTTTTAAATTTCGTGAAAATCGGTTCAGATTTATATATGGCTCCCATATATTTCCGTCCGATTTTATGTAAATAGTGCACCAAAGTCCCTATATATCCTTCGATTTTCACTAAATTTGGATTTATAAGTAAATGAAGAGTTCAAAATGTGGCCGAATGCAAAAAACATACTGAAATGAGTGTAACCTAACATGTGATAAGTTTCGATGAAATCGGTTTAGATTTCGATATTTTGCTTAAAATTTATTTAAATAATTTTGTTCCATTGTAAGGAGCGGTTGCGGAATGAAATGTTTAATTTAATGTTAATGGTCCTTCAAAAAATGCGACGTTTGTTAGGATTCCATCTGTTGAATATACCCAAAGTGGTGAAGGGTATCATATAGGGTATCTACTTTCCTTACTGGTTATAAATGAATTTTAGAATTGGATGACGATTGTTAAGTGTCGTAGACATTTAGGTACAAATACACTTTTGTTTGAATTTATGTAAAATGCCAAAATTCCCCGCTTTTTGGAACAAACTGAGCCTAGAATGACGTATATTGAATTTCATTAAAATCGGTTTAGATTTACATAAAGCTCATCTACACTTTGCTTAAATGTAAACTATGCACAAAATAATCAAAGATTTTTTATCAAGTTTATACATAATGTCGTACAACTTCACATAAATGAAATACCAAGGCCAAATATATTCCCAAATATATATATATATATATATACAAATCAAAATAAATATAATTTCGTCCGGTTTTATTCAAGTTCACCCTAAAGAATCTACGACTGTCCGATTAACAGGATGTTATACAAAACTTGCTAGTTCTTGTACAAGTTACTTATTTACTAAAGTAATTGAATATCATTTCTATAATATTGATAAAACCTATTTTTAGAATCATTACAAATCACATATTTTGAAAATCCCTTGTTATTTTATTGCTTGTTGCCTCTCCTTGTCACATATTTTGATGTTTTTATATTTTTTTATTATTTTATTCCGATATAATGAAAACACAATTACGTCGACGATAGCAATAATAATAACAGCATTAATACATTTATAACAACGCAAACAGACAGATATCGATGATTTATCGCTTATCTGCAATTAATTGTTTTCATTGTCAAAAAGGATATCCATGGCTCAGCGTTGATGAAATAATGATACTGAGAATTATGTTTTCCACCATCCGGTGATGTTGTTTTAACCAATAAATTTGATCAATAACAAATATATTTGAGCGTATCTATAATTGAGGAGATTAAGAGAATTAAGAAAACGCTGATATGCAGTCAAGACAAGAAGAATTTGTGCACTGAAATAGATATCCAATACTGATATAACCGGTTATAAAAAGGTAGAGAAGATGTCAATGCCAAATTTCGTCCTGATCGGAAGAATACGTCAATAACCGATGAGAACATAGAAGCAGTAAAGAAAATGATTTTAAAAAATCGTCGAATCTCTGTCAGAAGGGTGGCTGGCGATATTGAATTATAGTTCAATAAATAAACACGCACTCTATATACTTTGAAATATCTTCACTACCACTTAACCGTTGCATGTATACGCCATGAGTCAGAATTTCTGTTTCAAAATAGGTAATAAAAAGGTTGGTGTGTAAGAAATACTCAAGAGAGGTTCCGACAGATTTTTAATAGCCATAGGAAAGTTTAACACTTATTCATCATTATATGGGTGCTAGGCTACAGTCGAGCTTATATAGTTCATTCTCGAACCTGAAGTTCTATTTATTTATCACGATAACCTCCAAAGGTAGAATGATTTAAACAGAAGGCTAACTATTTTAACAATTTTAGTATAAACCAGTAAGAAATGTTGTAAAGTCGGACTGGGCCGACTATATGATACCCTTCACCACTTTGGGTATATTCTACATATGAATCCTAAAAGACGTCGCCTTTTTGAAAGAATTTTGACATGAAATTGTACGAACTTAAATATGTGATTTTTAAACCGACTAACACCAATATCTACACATGTCATCCTGCAACCTATGCTAAATTTTGTAAATCGATTTAAAGCTAACTAGACACACTCTATTCGGTATGCTGCACGGTTTAAAATTTAATCTCAATCAGACACCCATTGATTATTTGGTGTACAATTAACATGAATAAGTAAAAATTATATATGACGATATGCTACATCGTCATTTAAAGGATTAATTAATTAATTTATATTAAGATTAATTTATATTAACTTCAGTATGTGGATCTATGGATCTTTAGTGCAACATTTACGTAAAATCGGACGAAAATATATATAGGAGGTGTACACATCATTCTAGACTTAATTTAGTACGCTATACCAAAATTCGTGCAAATCGAAAGATATATAGGGACTTAGGTGCACCAATTACCTTAAATCGGACAAAACTATATATGGGAACTATATCTAAATCTGAACCTATTTTCACGAAACTAAGCACACGCCATTCTAAACTTAATTCAATAGGCTATGCCGAAATTCGTGCAAATCGAATGATTTTCAGGGACTTTGGTGCACCATTTACCTAAAATCGGGCGAAAATATACATGGGAGCTATATCTAAATCATTCTAGACTTAACTCAGTAAGCTATACCAAATTTCGTGCAAATCGAAAGATATATAGGGACTTTGGTACACCATTTACATTAAATCGGACGATAATATATATGGGAGCTGTATCTAAAGCTGAACCTATTTTCACCAATTTCAATAGCGCTCGTCCTTCTCAAAAGGAACCATGTGTCTATCTCGTTTCCTTTTGCCTGTTACAAACATATGTACAAAGACATAATACCCTGTACCACAGTGTGGTGAAGGGTATAAAAAGTGAAAACGAGTTACGTGCGGCCGGGCCGAACTTTGAATACCCTCCAACATAGGAATAGTGGCAGTTACTTGAAATGAAAATATAATAAATTTTATGGGATTTCCCTAAAATCTCAAAACTGGACCGATATTGTTAACACATGGTAAGGCGGAGCGTCAAAATACTGCAATTTAGAGGGCAAAGTTATATGGTCATCGATTAATTTAAGATTTACGCCATAAAATTCAAATTGTGCCACACAAAAGTCTTGGTTCATTTGACCCGCTATATACTCACTGATCATCATGACACATAGCCTCACTTCTTCGTTGGCCATATCCCTTGTGGTGGGATCAAGAGTGCCTTAAAAACCAATCGAAAATAGCGAATATTAGTAAAAAGCATGTGATCATAACCAAACATTATATACGTCGCCCTTGACCATAACCGGAACTTCGTGTAAGGCGATCCGGGTGACTTTTCCGCCATCTAGTGTGGTAATGGGAATACTACATGGCTTCAATTTGTAAGGCAACTTCTCCTCTTGGATATACTGTCAACATCTCCGGTCGATGTCCTTCAGAAGTAAATATATACGTCATAGAATGCAAATTTTGTCACTTTTCACACAAAAGTCTAGGTCCATTTGACCCGCTAAATACTGGCTAAATATTGAAAACGAAAATGCGTATTTCTTGGTCAGCTTACTTTTTCCGTGTAAAATTTTGTGATGTTCGGTCGTAACTGTAGTCTCTAAAGCGACCGATAAACAGTCCATTCACACCCATAAAAAGGGGGGTCTTCTTTGAGTCGAACCCAATTTACGTGCTAAATTTCGTGACGATTGGCCTATAACTTTGCCCTGTACAACCAGTATACTAAAAAGTGGGTCTAGGGCCAATATTTCGCGGCATTTTAAACTATTAAGGTCAAACAAACTATAGTTGTGTAGGGTATAAAAATTCATTCTGAGTTTAAACCGTGAAAAAAAAATTAAAAAATCCAGGCATATTTCCGGTTCCTTCAAAAATATTTTCAAATGTCAATGTGTGGTGCAGGTTGCGTATGATACATAAGGCTGCACACGACTGGAATTCGTATGTAAGCAATATTGTCAATTTGTTTAATATGGGGGCTAGAAGTAAACCCTCTATTCAATGAGAATCCAAAATATAAAATAACGTCCAAGTGGACCAACGTTGATAATTTTTAATAGGAAAATTGTGTATTCGGTCTGAACCTAAATTACTAAATTTCAGCTGATTAGTTTGGACAGCGTGCTCAAAAAACTACAAATACGACCTCGGTACAGGTTGCGTATAATATATTGCATTAATCGACAGACAATTTTCTTGAAGTACACAATAATTCTCATTCACTTCATAGTACCATACGGATATATGTTCCACTTCTCCATGCCGAAGTGGTCGAGCTTGGACGTTAACGAACTACGGGTGACGAAGATGTGTGGCTTGTGCGCAGTCTCGTATACTGGTGAATGTTAACGACGGTTCGGCCTCGCTCATAGCCAGCTCACCGCTCTTTGCCAGCTCCACGCTCATAGCCAGCTCTTCGATCTTTTCCAGCTCCCCGCTCTTTGCCAGCTCCTCGCTCTTTGCCAGTTTCTCGCTCTTAGCCAGCTCCTCGCTCTTTGCAAGCTCCCCGCTCTTTACCAGCTCCTCGCTCTTTGCAAGCTCCTCGCTCTTTGTCAGCTCCTCGCTCATAGCCAGCTCCACGTTTTTTGCCAGCTCCTCGCTCATAGCTAGCTACCCCGCTCATAGCTAGCTCCACACTAATAACCACCAACTACTAACCTAACCCTGACAAAACCTGAACCCTGAAAACCCCGAACCAGCCGACCAACAACGAGCGAAGTATCTTCTGTAGGAGCCGAATGTATCCTGCCGATCACCAACGATCCGACGGTAGCCAGCCGATCTCCAACGAGCCGACATCAGCTAGCCGAGTATCTTCGAGCCGACTGTAGCCAGCCGATCTTCAACGAGCCAACATCAGCTAGCCGAGTATCTTCGAGTCGACTGTAGCCAGCCGATCTCCGACGAGCCGACATCAGCTAGCCGAGTATCTTCGAGCCGACTGTAGCCATCCCGATCTCCAACGTACCGACAGCAGCTAGCAGAGTATCTTTGAGCCGACTGTAGCCAGCCGATCTTCAACGAGCCGACATTTTCGCGAATATTTTCTCACATTTACGTTCAATACATTCTCCAGCAATTTTTTATTTAATATATGGTAATTTCTCGTCCTAATCTCAAAATGAGAGTATTAGATATGGTCGTCGCGGCTTCAAAACAACCCAAATAACTTTAGAATAATAAAAAGGAGGTTTTGCAAAATATATCGCGAGGACAGGGCCCTAAAAACTATTAAAACCAAAATCCGACAAACAAATTATTATTATTTTTATACCCTACACAACATTAGGCACGACCCAAGTTAATGTCAACCTACCTCAATATTTAGTAGTGAATAACGTGTCACTCTAAACCTAAGCCGGTATCATTACCTGTGTTCTTCAACTTCATTGCATTAATCGACACAAAATTTTCTTGAAGTACACAATAATTCTCATTCACTTCATAGTACCATACGGATATATGTTCCACTTCTCCATGCCGAAGTGGTCGAGCTCGGACGTTAACGAACTACGAGTGACGAAGATGTGTGGCTTGTCCGCAGTCTCGTATACTGGTGAATGTTAACGACGGTTCGGCCTCGCTCATAGCCAGCTCCTCGCTCATAGCCAGCTCCCCGCTCTTTGCCAGCTCCTCGCTCTTCACCAGCGCCTCGCTCTTTGCAAGCTCCCCGCTCTTTGCCAGCTCCACGCTCTTTGCAAGCTTCTCGCTCTTTGTCAGCTCCTCGCTAATAGCCAGCCCCACGCTCTTTGTCAGCTCCTCGCTCATATTGCTTTTTCCGTGTAAAATTTCGTGATGTTCAGTCGTAACTGTAGTCTCTAAAGCGACCGATAAACAGTCCATTCACACCCCTAAAAAGGGGGTTTCTTTTAGTCGAACCCAATATACGTGCTAAATTTCGGGACGACTGGCCTATAATTTGACCTGTACAACCAGTATATTAACAAGTGAAAAAGCGGTAAGTTCGACCGGGCCGAACTTTGGATACCCTCCACCATAGATATATTGACAGGTACTTGAAATAAATATATTGGGAACATACCAAAAAGTGGACCTATACTGACATTTCTAAAAACGGACTATGTAAACCACAATACAAATTTTATAAATTTTTAACGGATAATTATACCCTCAGCCCTATGGCTAATGAGGGTTTATACACTTTAACACGGCCAGCTCCTCGCTCATAGCCAGCTCCCCCGCTCGTAGCTAGCTCCACACTAATAACCACTAACTACTAACCGAACCCTGACAAAACCCGAACCCTGAAAACCCCGAACCAGCCGACCAACAACGAGCGGAGTATCTTCGAGCCGACTGTATCCTGCCGATCACCAACGAACCGACAACAGCTAGCCGAGTACCTTCGAGCCGATTGACACACCCGAATACCAACCAGCCGATTGGTTACGAGCCGACACCACTTAACCACCCCCGATCCGTAAAAATGTGCCGACTCCAAATCCCTTTTTTGGTTTATATGCGCAAATGTAATGGAGGTTTCAATTTTGGATATGAGAAAACATCTTGAAATTACACCAGAAGCGTTGATATATGACTGTCTTCGCATCTGTCCGATTTTTGTTTCTTCCTTTGTCTTTTTTCCGAACGTAAAATATCATAATGTAACCTCTAGGGTGTTCATAAAAATATGAACATGATATTTGGTTGTATTAGTTTAGGATGTTTTAGACATTTACATATGTCATAAATAGTAGATAAGCAGTCCTAAAATATATTTGTGTGTGCATGTATGCACATAAGGGATGATAACACTCCACGCTGCTGAAGACGCATAGCTAATAAAGGATATCTCCATAAACATGCGCTCAGCGGGTGAGTAAATAGAGATCACTTCAATGTGGGTTTCTGTGTGTGAGCTGATCATGAAGAATTAAGGATATTGGTGCGCTCATTTAGTAATGTAAACAAATGAGCATATGTTATCTCTTATGTGTATTAAGCTAAGTTAGATTAGGTTAGGTCGTTTTTAAGGAATAATTTTAAATAATAAAATTAGAATTGAAATGACATTCGACCTTACAAGTCCTCTGTATGTTTCCTTTCTCCCGCTCCTTAACAAGGGTGTTTCTGTGAAATTTATGCAATTTTTAAAAAATTGTTACTTACATATGTATGTATTTAACATGTATATGTATATGTTTTTCGTTCTTTATTTCCTTGTTATTATGTATTTCTTCGCCTACTTATTGTTGTTTTTTTTCATTTTCTTGTTTTCATATTGCCCTTGTAAAAACATGTCCCTTTAGTATAAACAATCAATTTAATATTAAAATTCATCTGTAATCTATCAATTATGTATTGCAGTACCCGTTCCAAACGAAACGACACTCACATGTCCTCGATGACAAGTGACCATATGTGTGCGTGTGGGTGTGAGGCCATATGTGTAACAGTTTTTTATTATATATGTATTTTGTTGTACTCAAATAACAGCAGCGCAGCAATTCATTGATGTGTTAATGAATAAAATTTTATGTGAAAAGGTATGTTTTACTTTTTCTGAGTTGTCCTTTTTACTCTCCAGCTGCAAACCACAAAGGAATGTTTGAATGTTCGGGATGTTAAGAAATGCCAAGAAATGAACTGAGGAGCAGGAGGTAAAAACATTTCTGATGATGACAATCCTGCTGTTAAGTCAGTATTTGATGATGACGTTGATGATGGGTGTGCGTCTGATATGATGTTGTTCCTTGTGATGTATGTATGTAGGTTGTGTCACATGGGAACCAGAAAATGTTTAATGTATTTTACACTTAAAATGCATTCAAAAATATTGGAAAGTACAGTGGATTAATAATGGAATAATGTACATGTAGACCAGCTTATCCGCAACAACTAAACAACAAGTCCAATAAGCGGAGCAGCATAATATAAGATAATGGAAAATTACACATTAATCAATGATGTCTTATACTGCAAATATATAGGGGTTATATTTATATTTGAATATTTTTTACAAAATCCAAGATAATGAAGATAATTCAGTTCGCTATGCAAAATTTGGTCTCAATCGGACAAACCTTAGGAGTTTGGTGCACCATTTTATAAAATCGAACGAAAATATATATGGAAGCTACATCTAAATCTGAACCAATTTCCTCAAAAATTCGCATAAGTCTATGTCGACCTAACTCAGTGCGCTGCGCAATATTTTGTCTTAATCGGACAAACCTTGGCAGTTTAGTGCACCATATACCTGAAATCGGATGAAACTATACATGGGAACTATATCTAAATCAGAATCGATTTCAACTTACATATATACATCAAACTGGACTTAATTCAGTACGATGTTCAAAATAAGATAAATAATAAGATAAATATTAGGAGTTTGGTGCACCATTTATATAAAATCGGACGAATATATATGTGGGAGCTATATTTAAATCTGAAATTATTTTCCCCAATTTCAATAGGATGGCGTAGGGGATGATAGATACCAAGCAACGGCTCTGATTGGCTTTAACATGGCGAAGTCCAGGCTTATCTTGGTCCCTCTTTCATCTCGTAAAGGGTTCCTAATAAAAATTTGAATGCATAAGCACCTGTAAATATTTAAATGTAACTCCCACATCTGAGTACATACGACCACATAATTGGTATCAATTTAAAGGTCAACCACTACCCTTGGATATATCGACAACTTTTCGGGTCTAGCCCTTCAGGGGTAAGTCTATACGCTATAGAATACAAATTTTGTACTTTTTCACACAAAAATCAGTGTCCATTTGACCCGCTAAATATTGACCGATCCTTATCAAAACAGGCATGCTTATTCTTTGGACCGATCCCCTTCTTTATGTAAAAATTCGCGATGTTTGGGTCATAATTGCGGCCTCTAGAGCGACCAGAAAAACCGATAAAAATTAATTATTTGGTCCATTTCATCCCCTAGATATTAACCGATCTTTACGAAAATAGGGGTCTTCAGTGGCCAGAACCCATCCTACATGCAAAATTTCGTGAAGATTGGTCCATAACTGTGGCCTGTATCGTGTTTACAAAATATAATGGACAGACGGATGGACACACATGTCTAGATAGACTCAGCTAGTCGAGATATGACGATCGGTATACGCAAAGATGGGTCTAGGACCAATATTTCGCGGCGTTACAACCTCTTGGGGCTGCACAAAGCTATAATACCCTGACAACATAGTTGTGTAGGGTATAAAAAATTGGTGGAGGCGTCGGACGTTGACCAAACCCCCCTAATGTTGACGACCCCCGCAAACGTATAAAGGACCACGATCTGCGAATCTGCACTTGGAATGTGCGCACGTTGTACAGAACAGGCGCAGTTCTCGTATAGGCGGATGTACTCAAGAAGTACAAAGCCGATATTATTCGCCTTACAGGAAATGCGATGGAAAGGGACAGGCGTAAGTAAATCAGACGATTACGCACTGTATTATAGTTGCCATGAAACGAGACATGATTGTGGCTGCGGATTTATTTCCAACAAATCAGACGATTACGCACTGTATTATAACAGGAGAATAAAAGACCTCGTCTCCAGATTCACTCCAGTAGATGAGCGAATTGCTATAATTCGCATAAAAGCGAAGTTCATCAACATCAGTCTTACTTGCGCCCATGCTTCGACCGTAGACAAAGATTAGCAGACCAAAGACATATTTTACGAGCGCCTAGAAACAGCATATGATCGCTGCCCTGGCCATGACATTAAAATTCTGCTAGGAGATTTTAATGCAAAAATTGGAAGGGAAAATATCTTTGACCCCACTGTCGGAAAATTCAGCCTTCATGAAGAAACATCCGTCAACGGCATGAGGTTGATTGACTTCGCGGCAGCAAAAAACCAGGTCTTTAGCAGCACCAGATGCAAGCATCTTGATAATCATAAGGCCACCTGGATTTCTCCTGATCAAGCAAAGAGAAATCAAATTGATTATGTTGTGATAGACGGAAGCATTCATCCAGTGTATTAGACGTTTGATCGATCCGAGGACCGAATATCGATTCGGACCACTACCTTGTAACAGCCAAGATGCACACTCGTCTTAATGTTGCTGCAACGGTGCGATCTAACACAACACGGAAACTCGACGTCGAAAAGCTGATAACACAACAGGTAGCCGAGGCCTACTCCGCTAAACTTACCCACCTCCTTGACGAAAGCACTTCTTGTCCCGATAATAGTATAGAAGCACAATGGCAAAGAATTGCCCACTCCATACATACTGCAGCAAAAGCAACGCTTGGGTACCAAAGTGTCGGAATGTTACTAATTTGAAAAACGCAGCATATAGGGCAATCCTGCAGACAGTAGTAACACGTAATGTGATGGAGAATTATCGGGAGAAATGGAGAGAGGAGAAACGTGTTTTCAAAAAAAAAAAAAAAACAGAAAGAAAAGAAAAACGTGAGCGTGAGCAATCGAAGAGTCAGAATGAAGTCGAGGTAGATTTTATATACCTTGGTACCGCCATAAATAAAACGAATGGCATCAGTATGGAAATTCGGAGAAGGATTGTGTTGACAACTTAAAAGCAAGGCCACCTCCCGCTAGACAAAACTCACACTTTACAAGACGCTGATACTGCCCGAGCTCTTATATGGATCTGAAGCATGGGTATTTGCGCAAGCAGATGAGGCAGCTCTTGGGGTGTTTGAAAAAAAAATTCTCCGAAAAATCTACGAGCCGATCAGCGTCGACGGTGAATATCGGCGTGGAATGAACCACGAACTTTACAATGTATAACCGGACATGGTCATAGTCAGTCGTATTGAGCTGCAGCGGCTACGGTGGCTAGGCCATGTTGTGCGAATGAGTGAGAATGCCCCAGCTCAAAAGGCATACAAAAGCGAGCCTACTGATGGTTCCCATAGAAGAGGAAGGCAACAAATTAGATGGAAAGACCAAGTAGAAAACAACATCTTGTAACGTGGTCTTTCACATTGGAGCAGATACGCACAAGGCCGACGCGCATTGAAATTTTTTTAAGCTCGGCTTATGGAACAACCCTTCTGTAACAAGCCAGCTAAGTAAGTAAGTGATTTCATAAATACAACCTGTACTGTACTATATATATATAGACCCCATGTAAAGGTCATTAGGCCATAAAGATTTCATTTCCATGTTTGAACTCATGTGAACATTCGCATAACCACAAATACATTGATAGACTTCTTGCTGTTTAATTCTGACACTTTTTCAAAGGGAATATTTTGGAAAGAAGTGTTAAAAATGAAAAGGGATTTTTATGACGTTCGGCGTTTGCATTCATTCGAAACAATCATTAATAATCAAGAATGGCCAAAAGAATGGCGACAACACTACACAAACAAACAAAAAAAAACATTAACAGAAAATAGGTTTTTTTGTTGTTGTAGAGCTCTTTCATTATTCAAAAATCATTGAATGGATTTTTTTCACACATATGTATTTGCTCGTGTCTGTGTGTGAGTATTTCCCCAGTCGTATGCGTGTGTGTATCCAAAGTCATTGAATATAAATGCAAATGTAAATTTATATACCGCTTTTTCCTCTCTGAAAGGCCATAAAAACCAAATTCCCAGACGACCGAATTCGAATGCAATTTGGCGTGTGAACACATTTTGTTTGATCTGCAGCAACAATGTTTCTTCTGTGTCGGCAGCGTTGTGTTTTTCGAATTGATTTGCACAAAATAATAACACATCGCACAATCAAATGTGTAATAAAAACAACGCACACACACAAGACCGCACATACGCACACATGAATCAATTTTGTCACATCCACGATTAAATATTCGTTACAGAATTTAGTTTCGAGATTAATGTTTGTCCCTGAGATGTGATGGTGGATGAGTTAAGAGGGAATAAATTAATTCAGTTGAAATTAATTCATTTCAAATGCATTTTTCGGACAATTTTTATACTCTCCTGCATCCTTCTCCTTTACAGACTTCCCCTTCTTCCTATTTCGACCACTTTTAAATCCACCTAGAGCTTTTGCCTCACCTCTGTCATTAGGCGCAGAATCGGGCTTTGAGACAGAGCCCTCCGCACGTTGATCACCCTTATGGGTGACATTTTGCCTCGGGATACTCTCAGTTGCCATTTCCTTTGCATTTATACTCGGGTTCGGATTAGAGCTGGGCTTCAGGTCAGAAATCGGCTTAGCACCTTTGTCAGAGACAGTGGGCTTCGCCGATTCTACTACTTTTGCGCGAGTACTGAGATTCGGGAGGGAGAGTTCAGGGGGGGGGGGGGTCCATCTCGAGTTCACGATGGAGAATGTGAGGATAGATTCTCTCGAATTTCCTCACATATCTCATCTTACTCTTGATGAGGTGTACCTCCCTCTCCGAGATCAAATTCGCGTCTCCCCCCACGAATTTGCGAAGATACGAAATAGCACGTTTCCCAACCTTCGAGGCTCTGTCCGTTTCCGAGGTATCAACAAATTCCTCATCGTCAAACATCACCTCTGTTGCAGATTGCCTCTGAAATTTGTCAGTTAGTGCCGACACAGGACCTGTTGAAGTCCGACTGAAGGTCGGTCGGACAATAGGGTCCACACTTCCTTCGTTGCTACTTTGGCAATCCCCCTGTGTAGACTTGGCTGGGATCACTGTGGTGTCCAGCTCATCATCAGTCAGGGTGAGATTTAATAGTAGTTCCTCCGGAAGCGTGTCCCCGCATTGCTTTTCCGGTACCAGTCTGTCTAACTGGTCGAAGAGTTCCTTGCTTTGTTCCTCTAGACTATGGCGGATAGCGCGTAGAGTCCCATGTAGGTCGTCCCCTCCCAGAACTACAGTCCTGTCAGTCAAAGACTGATTCTCATCAGTCTTGACATGCTCGTTTGCCAAAGGAATTTCCGGTTCGTCATCATTTTGGTTTAAAATTGGAGCACTTGTAGCAGGTACAACTGTAGGTGCCAAGGCAACCACACCTAGAACAGCCGGATCACAATCGTTTGATCTCGACGACACGTGGCTTGTGACCTCACCAACGATTGCCGCCGGTACTGGGTTATTAACTCCCTGCACCGTAACTTTATTCTTTTTACTTCTTTTTCCCATCGTAGTTAATTTATTTAAGGGCACTACCCCGATCCATTTTGGTCCACGGGGAATCCGAAGATCCCCAAGGTTTCCACGAAGTGCAGAGAAAAGTTGATCTAGGAAACCTAGGTCAGTTTCTCTCTGCATATCATGGAGACCCACTTCCCATCCGCCACCCGGGAAGACGCGCCTAGTAGGAGATTGGCAACTCCCCTAGGAACTTCCCAACACCCCTACTATGACTCCAAATTCAAATTTTATGATTCCAACTCTATTGGTTCACCACAATTTAAATTGTACCAAATTTAGTACACAGTAGTACCAATCTCCAAAACTTCCAACATACCCCAAACCTACACCTCCACAGTGATCCTAAATCATAATTTTAGGATTCCAACTCTATCGCTTAGTACACAGTAGTACCAATCTCCAAAACTTCCTGCATACCCCAATCCTGCACCTCAACAGTGATCCTAAATAAAAATTTCAGGACTATATCGCTTCACCCACACTTTAAATTATACCAAATTTAGTACACATTAGTACAAATTTCTAAAACATCCTACATATGTCAATCATGCACCTTAACAGTGATCCTGACTCCAAATGTCATGATTCTAGCTCTATTGGTTCACCAAATGTAGTACCATTTAGTACCCATAAGTATTAATTTCTTAAACTGAGTCCTGACCCCAATCATACATCCCTACAGTGATCCTGACTCTAAATTTCATTGTGCCCGCTCTATCGGTTTACTCAAATTCGAATTGTACCAATTAAGTAAACACTTTCCAAAACTACGTGCATATCCCTATCTTACACTCCAACAAATTCAGAATTCCAGCTCGATTTGTACCTCAGAATTAAATATGTACCAAATATAGTATCATATAGTACTTTTCGTACACATGAGGGCACACTTTCAAAACCATCTCTTTAAATAGACCGCACATCTCAACCCTAATTAGCATTCCAAATTTCCGTTTTTAGCTCTATCCATTCACATGGTACGAAATTGTACCAAATTTAGTACATTTTAGTAATTTTCACATACTTAAAGTTCGAATGTCCAAAAAACCCTTTGCTATATTCATTCTACACTCCACATTCTGCACTCCATCAGTGACCCTCATTTAAAATTTAAGAATTCTAGCTCTATCGGTTAGCCAAATACAAATGGTATCACATTTAGTACTTTTCGTACCGTTCTACTAGGAATTTCCAGCCTTATCTGTCACCTTTGGACCAAGACTCTCATCCAAAATGTGTCTAGCTTCAGCCGTTTTGTCTGGACGTTGATGTATCGTTAAGTCAGTCAGTCAATCACTTTACTCTTTTATTAGTATAGATTGATAGATTTTTATATAGCAAGTGATCATTATAGGTCCATGTGTTGGCATAACCTTCATAGAGTGTTTTTGCTTGGAGGGTAAAACAAATTTGTGCGTCTAGGTAGTCCAAGTTTTGACTACCGGCCCAAATATAAATGGACAAACTTTATTTCTTTGGTACACCATTTAGGTGAAATCGGATGAAAATATAATTGAAGCTGAAACGACTTCAATCCGACGAAGATATATATCTAAATCCGAACCTATTTCAACAAAACATCGCATACATCAATCACCACCTAGTTCAGTATTCTGTTTAAAATTTTGTCAAAATCGGGCAAATATTGGCATTATGGTGTTCCATTTGCATAAAATAGGACGAAACTATATATGGGAGCTATATCTAAATCTGAACCGATTTCTACAAAAACTTCACCCACCTCAACCAGTAGTATTTTCAAAACTATGTATTTAATTTTGTCCCAATCGGATAAACATTGAGGGTATGGTGATCTATTTACATAAAATCGGACAAAACTATATATTGGAGCTATATCTAAATCTGAATCAATCTCAACAAAACTTCCCTTACGTCAATCAGGACCTAATTCAGTACGCTGTGCAAAATTTTGTCTCAATCGGACCCTATTGGAAGTTTTCTGCACCCTTTGCTTAAAATCAGACGAAAATATATATGGACGCTATATCTAAATCTGAACCGATTTTCCTATGCCGAAATAAGTGATTTATGCCAAAATTTCATTCAAATCGGATCACAAATGCGACCTGTATTTTGCTCACATAAATACATTGCCGGACGAGCATTCTTAAATCAACTCAGAAAGTGATTCTATGCATATTCTCAAAAGGAACTATTTGCCTATCTCGTTTCCTTTTGCCTGCTACAAAAATATGCACAAAGACATAATACCCTGTACCACAGTGTGGTAAAAATTGTACGAGCGCAGTTCGGAAAGTTCTTAGCCTAGAACAGAAAGCGCGGTATAAACAAAAAAAGCGCTCATTTCTTATTTTTCCAAAACACCTAACTTTTTTCAGTTTATACCGCGCTTTCTGTGCTAGGCTAAGAACTCTCCGAACTTCCCTCGTATGTATTAGTATGGACAGCCCTGATCAAATCTCAGTATAATATGCAACTGAAATTTGAAATTTCGTGCACATTAGGTACTTTTAGATTCAATCTGGTATGCTGGGCAATTAATTGGAAAAGCATTAGGACATTGTGCACTATTGAGAAATCGGTCGAAAATACATATACCATACAAATTATGCAACTTTATATGGGCTTATGTTTCAGCATATCGCTCGTTCGCTACAATATCTGAAAAAAAGAAGTTCCTTTTGAAATGTGTATTCATAATATTCGTACCAGACTTTATGCGGGTGATGTAGGAAATCTTGAACGTATGTATATTGCCACTGAAAATGAGACATGACCTTTGTATGGTTGCTATACCAACACGTGAACATATTTTGAACATTTTCAGCGAAGATAATTTCACCCTCCAAGAATCCGGGATGACATATTAAGTCTAGTTGGCTGGAAATTGTGGCTACAACCATTAAAAATTTACACATTAACAACAACATTGAAAGTCCCCAATATTACGCAATTTTAGTTGAAATCAGGTGATCTAAACTCGAATCCAATATCCTCAAGCTTAAACAACTCCTATTGTCCACTGCTTATTTTCCTCATGATGTTGAAAATATGCAAGTATGTATAATTGTTATTTTCGTTTTTGTTGTTTCACTCAAAAATTCCTGAATGCAAAATTCCGTTCATATAAATCAAACCTCTGGGATATTTGTCAACATAAAAACATGTGGATGTTATAAATTTTAATGAATTAATGTGTACAGTTGAGAAATACATACATGCAAACATGCACATGTACGTGTATTTACCCATACATACACATGTGAAAAGTACACACACATTTGCAGAGGCCTATGTCAACATGAAAATTTATCCCGTGTGTTTGGCATGTCATGTTCCCACAAATATCCCCTGGCTATAATAATGGTCGAGCATTCTTATGTATGTATTTGTTCGAGTATATGTACGAACAACAAAACTAGAACTTGTTTACGATTTGTAATCACAACAACAACAACTACAACAGCATTATGTGAACAATTATCACACAAAAAACAAAATCATGTTTAAGAAAAGCTGACAAAAACTGTGATAACGAGTAGTTATAAGAGAACATATTGTAAGCAGTGTATTGTCCGAGCTCTATGACCAAGGTTTTTACCCTTCACCATACGGTGGAGTCATTCCGTTTGCAACACCTCGAAATATTATCTAAGGCAACATAAAATACATATGTTATTTATCAGATTAAAATACTATCTTGGTGTAGCCATCCGTCCGCTTAAATATCCTATAGAACTCGCAATATTGAAGATAGAGCTTCGAATTGCCATTATTCCTAGAATCTTTGGTATATATGGGATACATAGTTCCATGTTTTAGCGGTAGCACCTTATGGGCCAATTTATAATTCCGTATTTATTGTGGTACTGGAATTACGTCTTTGTGCATCTATTTGTAATCGGTTCAGATTTAGTTGTATCTCCCATATATAATATATTTTCGTCTGATTGTAGGTAAACTTTTTTCGTTTGAGACGAAATTTGGCATATCGTACAAAATGAAGTCTACAAGGATGTTTCGTTGAAATCGTTTCAGATTTAGGAATAGATCCATATATATATTTTCGTCCGATTTTATGTAAAAAGTGATCCAAACTCCCTATGGTTTGTCCGAATGAGACGAAATATTACATAGTGTACCAAATTGAGTCTAGAAAAAATCGTGTATATTTAGATATAGCTCCCCGATTTGTTCGATTCCACAATAGCCCGCCCAAGTCACAATTTTTATCCGATTATACACACATTTGCACAGGATAGTGTTCAAAAGGAGCATCGTACTGTCGGCTAAATAGACTTTGTAGGGTAAAAATTGACTATTCCCCGTAACGAATTTGGAGCACTATTTACATTAAATCGTACGAAACTATAAATCGGAGCTATATCTAAATCTGAACCGATTTCAACAAAACTTGGCATATAACTATCTATACCTAATTCAATACTCTGTGCAAAATGTTGTCTCAATCGGATCACTATTGGGAGTTTGGTGCATCAATAAGTTAAAATGGGACGAAAATATATATGGGAGCTATATCTAAATCTGAACCGATTTTCTCCAATTTCAAATTTTATTCAAATCGGATCATAAATGGGACATGAATAAATCGACTAAAAAAGTGATTCTATGAATTTCAGCGAATTCGCTCAAATTGAAAAATGCGAAAAAATTTACCTATATTTGTAATTTTTAGTATAGAGATTTGCTACCCCCAAAAAATATTCCGCCAAAATACCGCCAAATTAGGGGTACCCTTATATGGGGGCTATCCGAAAAAATGGACCTATATTTATAATTTTTAGTGGAGAGATTTTCTACGCAATAAGAAGTCAAAGTACTAAATTTCAGTGAATTCGGTTGCAAAACGGGGTCAAGAACCTCAAAATACCGAAAATTGGGGGCACCCTTATATAAGGGCTACCCGAACAAATGAACTTAAAAATGAACTTATATTAATACTATGGTGGAGGGTATAAAAACCTCTTTTCAGAAAATATTCAATATGGGTTAGTAAGAAAGAAAGAAAAGTAATAAAATCGTAAGAAAAGTAATAAAATCGGACTGTGCTGACTATATGATACCCTTCACCACGTTGGGTATATTGTGCATATGTATCCTTACAATTGCATGTCAATGTTCCCTCGAAGGAACATACTCATGTCTCTCTGCAACCTATGAATAATTTAATTTCATTCAGGCAGACTTAGAGTCGTCTATGTACCAAAGGACAAATTTATGGAAAAATATTTATTGCAAAATTGATTCACGCTATTCGATACTCCGCACTGTTAAAAATTTAATTTTAACCAGACACCCTCTCGAAATACATATGGTAGATATGGCTGCATCTGCACAAACTTTAGGAGTTCGGTGCACCATTTATGTAAAATCGGACAAATATATATTTTATATGTGGGATCTATATCGATATCTGAACCGATTTTTCCGAAAGTTACTACACATCATTCTAGACTCAAGTCAGTACGCTATGCCAAATTTTGTTCAAATCGAATGATATAAAGGGACTTTGGTGCACCATTTACATAAAATCGGAGCTATATTTAATTCTGAACCGATTTTTCCCAATTTCAATAGGGTTCGTCTATGCCAAATTTCATCCAATCCGGATCATAAATGCGACCTGTACTTTGTATAAAATTTAACATGGACAGGCGGATGGACGAACGGACATGCATAAATCGACTTAAAATGTGACTCTATGCGTATTATCAAAAGTAACCATGTGTCTATCTCGTTTCCTTTTGCCTGTTACAAATATATACACAAAGACACAATACCCTGAACCACAGTGTCTTGAAGGGTATAAAAGTGGTCCCATACTAATTTCCCGTTTAATCTTCGAGCATAAGCAAGCCACTACCGGACGCACGCTATGCTGAAAATCGGTTAAGCTATAGCTCATATATATTCTACCGATTTCTTCTAAATGGCGCACCAAATTCCCCAGATTTGTCCTAGCGGGGAAATTTTACACGGGCTAACGTACTAAATACATTGAATTATGTTCGAGATTTATATGCAAGTTCCATATGTATTTTCGTCCGATTTTATGTAAATGGTGCACCAAAGACGCTAAGTTGGTTCGATTTACATCATATTTTTCGCAACTTAACAAATTAAGCCTAAAATTACGGATATATATTTTTTGCGTTCAGATTATGATATAGTTCCCATATAAATATTCGTCCGATTTTATATAACTTATCCGATTGATTCGAAATTGTTGATAGGACCCTGTGTTAAATTTGCTTAAAAACTTTCTCAAATTGACACTAAATTTTGCATAGATTTCCAGCATGTATATGGATTGTTTGAGTTTCGCCCAATATCACGTCAATGGTCTTTGAAAGATGTTACTCCTGTTCGATCGAAAGGCTGTTGTACCCATGCAATGCATATAGTGTGACCTATTAGATTTGTTCTTACTACTTGATATCATATTCATTTTCCCATATTTTTGAATTTATAAAAAATACTTTCTCATTTTTTTAAAAATATATTCTATAAATAACTAGACCATAAATGTGTTAGAACAGTTTTCCAACGCTACCAATTTTAAACCCAACCGATGCCATTGAATACAACAAATGACAACACGGTCAATATTTGAAAGAATTTTATCATTTCATATGCCACAAAATCTAACTCAACGAGAGGGAGAGATAATAAAATTTTATTAAAATACATTAAAACAAATAAATGAATACCAGAATTATGTAATAAAAGCCTCGCAGGTGAAAATATTGCGGTATTAATGACAACGCCGATGCTGCACCACCGCCACCTGTTTAATCACCAAAAATATACCAATATAGTACACCTGGGTTGCTACAGGAATTTAACGTACATATACATACACAAACACACATACAAATGGACATGACAAATATACCATTGCGGCAAAAAGAAATACACTATTAAAAATTTGTAAGTAAAGTATAAAAACTGCAGCGATTCGACTATGTGATTCTGCTAATATTATTAGCATGCTTACCTTGTATAGTTGTAGCAGTTCTTACAGCTGTGAAATATTCTGCTTCTTACTCCAGTTTCAATAAGGCTGCGACATGTCCTGTTTGTATCCATAGTAAAGATGGGGCACGTGATTGTGATTGGTTGGATAGTTGAAGAGGTGTAGCTTGTAATATGGACCAATACTACATTAACATGATTTACTCCAGCTTTATATGCCTTTTGATCGAGTAGCTCTCTTTTATACCTCTTTACCTCTCCACAGAATATGAAGATCTGATTGTGAATGCCTATCCATAACGTGGTGGTTCGGACGGCTGCTTTTGTAATAAACAAACACATATTACAATATGTTATTGTGTTGACGCACCAAATGAATTTTCGTCTCCTGATGTCAGTGGTCTATTGGAGTCATGGGGAGACATTTTGAACAGATTGCGTTACCATTGCGTTACTCTTACGTTAGTGGACCACACTAGAGCCCCATAGTTAACCACTGACCGACCTATCGTTGTATAGTTTGTCCTGTGACACGGGATATATACAATTTATTAATTGTGACCCTAGACCATGACATCGACCTGAACAATCTGAGGTAGCTGCATCTCCGCTATCCATACACAGTGGGCGAAATTCAAATCTAGCGGGGCAAAATTGATAACTTAAAAACGAATATATAGAGACATCTGAAAATTGGCACATATGTTGCTAATGATCTTGAATATAATTGATATAAGCATAATTGATATAGGGCTATATCAATACGTTTTGATATAGCCCCCATATAACTCTACATCGCATATAAGGGAACCCGCCCCCCCCCACCCCTTCCTCGATTTTTATTTTTCATGATTCAATGGGCTGGCAAATCAATACCAATGCTTGTTAAGGTTTGTAACTTTGCACATATATAATTGAAGATTTAAAAGAGAAGAAAAATAATTTACAAAAAATTTTTGTTATTGTTTTGTTGTTGTTTTTTGCAATTAAAGAAAAGTCCTTACTTTTAATGGCGGGCATGATAACTCCTCACTGGAACATCGGAATCCGAAAATTCCAACGGTGTTAGAAAGAGTACATGTCTGGCTCTCATATGCACTAGGATTATTGACTTCGCTCTAAAATTAATAAAATGGTGGACCTTTGAAAAAATATTTTTGGAAAATCGCCGATTTTTACCAAAAACCAAGTTAAAAAATAAGGAAGATCTTCACCGATTGGCTTTATCCTAGTTCATACGATAGCTATACACTCACAGAGAAACGTGTAAAAATTTGCCCGCCATTCGCAAAAAAATGTTTAGAGAAAAACGCGTTTTAAGTTTGAGAAGCCCTTCAGCCGCCACTTGATGCTGACACAATAAATCGGCTATATCTTCAAGAGTTCTTGAGATTTTCGCTTGAAATTTCACTTGAAATTAATTAGTGTAGATTCGAATTAGATCAACAAAATTTTTGACCCCTATAATGGGGGGGGGGTCCCCTTAAGGTAATAAAATGGTGTTTACCATTTATATATCCTTCACCACACAGTAGTATAGGGTATTATGTCTTTGTGCATATGTTTGTAATAAGCAAAAGGAATCTAGATTGGTTTTTTTTTTTTGAGAATATGCATGGAATCACTTTCTGAGTCGATTTATGCATGTCCGTCCGTAAATGTATTTTTGTGAACAAAATACAGGTCGCATTTATGATCCGATTTGGATGAGATTTGGCACACGTCACTTATATGACCCAAGGACGAACCCTATTGAAAGTGGGAAAAATCGGTTCTGATTTAAATATAGCTCCCATATATTTTTTCGTCCGATTTAATGTAAATGGTGCAGCAAAGTCCCTATATATCTTTCGATTTGCACGAAATTTGGCACAGCATAATAAATTAGGTGTAGAATGATGTGTGTTAAGGTTCCTAAAAATCGGTTCAGATTTGGATATAGATCCCATATACATATATTTTCGTCAGATTTAATGTAAATGAAAGTCTCTATATATCATTTGATTTGCACGAAATTTGGCACAGTGTACTAAATTAGGTATACAATGATGTGTGTTAAGTTTCGTGAAAATCGGTTCGTGTTTAGATATAGCTCTCATATATATTTTTGTCCAATTTAATGTAAATGGTGCACCAAAGTCCCTATATATCCTTCGATTGGCACGAAATTTGGCACAGTTTACTAAATTACCTCGAGAAAATCGGTTCAGATTTAGATATACCTCCCATATATATTTTCGTCCGATGTAATGTAAATGATGCACCAAAGCCCCTATATATGTTCCAAGTTGCACGAAATTTGGCACAGCGTACTGAATTGAGTCTAAAATGATATGTGTTCAGTTTCGCGAAAATCGGTTCAGATTTAGATATAGCTCCCATATATGTTTTCGTCCGATCTAAGCTAAATGATGCACTAAAGTCTCTGTATATCCTACGATTTGCACGAAATTTGGCTAAAAGTGCTAAATTGAGCCTATAATGATTTGTGTTAAGTTTCGTGAAAATCGGTTCATATTTAGATATAGCTCCCATATATATTTTCGTCCGATTTAAGGTAAATGGTGCACCGAATTCCCTATGTATATTTCGATTTGCACGAAATTTGGTACAGCGTACTGAAATGAGCCTAGAATGATGACCAAACTCCTTATATTTGTTCGATTGAGACTAATATTCCGTTACAGTGTGTGTGTGCGGATACAGCTTCCATATATATTTCGAGCAGGTGCCTGATTGAGATAAAAATTTGAAAAATTCGCCATACCTAATAGCGTATATCAAGTATGCTATAAATCGATTTACATAAAACTCGTTCCATTGTACGCAAACTACTCTCAATCTGCTCGAATGGAATGAAATTTAGAACAGGTTGCAGAATGGCATGTGTACAGATTGATGTTAGTCCGTTCCATTATAGATAAAGATCATATTTTAAATTCGTTCGATTTCATCTCAATGATCCTTCGAACATTGCAATGAAATTGTTAGGTTACATATGTCGGCCCAGTCCGACTTTACTACATTCCTTTTTGGTTTCTTTATGAATTTTAGGGTTATCAGCCATAACTCAAATACATGGCCGCACGCTCCAAGGGCCTATGAATACACTCTCCAAGGGCTTTCATTTCCATAAGTAATTTTCTACCCCTTAAAATCTTGATTCACAGAGTTATTCACATCCTATACCCATTTCAGAGTGCAAACCTGCAGTAACCTCCATTTACCAATGTCTATTTTCTATTCAAATTTCTCCCCGTGCAACGGGACAACATCACTCGAATTGTTGTCGAACATGCTACAACCGCAATCAGCCAAACCAAACAAACTCAAAACTAACTAGACAACCAATTAAACAAACACTGAACCAACCGAACGAACGACGAACCGACCATTAGTCCGTCCGACCAACCAACCAAGCGACAGGCAAATGCATAACCGGAAAGAAAGCATATCAGATCATCAAAGCACATGGTCAAATACCAGATGCTGCATACTATACACATACATACACACGAGTATATGCAAGGCAGAAGGACCTAGAGTGCGGACGGACAGACATTGAAATATTCTGATGGTAACAAACAGACCAGAAATAATACCAACACCAGCATACTCAACATCAGCATCGACATCATTGGTTCTCATACTTCGTACTCAACATCGTTATTATAAACCCCTTCCTGGGCTATAGTAATCAACAATTTCATACTGAATACATGCAAACTCAAACACACACACATACACACACATCTATCCATACTCATTAAGGTACTGCTCTCAATGACAGAGAAGAAGCAGAAATTAAATTTTATAAAATTAACAATTTCATTTTAATGTTGGCAAATAATAAAATGAATATTTTCACTCAACACAAATAGGGGTACAAAAACAACACACAATACATTTTTACCATTAACTGAACACAAATACCCCCGAAACCTAACGACGACCAACCCGCCCGCCCGCCACTCATCAACGTCAAGTACCAAAGCAATGACTGCCATGGCGTTAGCCACAAACAACGGTACCACTAGAAAATTTAATTCAAGCAAATGTTCTAACAATAATAATAATAATAACAACAACATAAACAAAACAAAAAATAATAACAACAACAGCAGCAGAATTAAAAACCAACAAAATTATTGTTATTATTTTTAAATAATAAAAGAACAACAACAACCACAGCAGCAGGCATCATCATCAAATAACAACAACGCCATCAACATAAACGATAATGAATAAATATTATAAAATGAAAACAAATACCACTCGTTCCGCGGTCGCACCGTAATCGGACAGACAAGTGGTATTCAAATCGAATAACAACACATCATGGTCATCCACTGGAGATTACCAAATTTCCCTAATTCCAATAAATTTGATTAGAATTACCTGGATAATTACAAATTAATTTGATAATATTAAATTTGCAAATAACCAAGTGCTGCAGCGCAACGTTGAGTTCGAAGAGTGAAGGTGTATAAAATTTCGGGAAATGTACGGTTTTGTGATTGGAAAGATTTGTTTATTGATAAACACATCAGTGGTTTTATACCCTTCACAATGAGGTGTATGTAATCAAAATTAAAATTCTGCGGCGATTAATCCTGTCCGTATTTAAGATAAAACATTAAAGCTCCCACGCATTGAAAAGAGTCTATGTAATGGTGACACACACTATGCAGTATTTTGAAGATATTAGACGTGTTTTTTACCAAAATGTGCGTCAATCCGCATTCTCCGCATTATGTTTTAAATACAACCTATATATAGAATATATATGGCATCTTTAGAGGACCATTGAAATGGAATCGGACGACATTAACTGTGTGAAATACATAGATATTTGAACTTACAAATATTTGTACTAAAACAACCCGTACACATAGCATTCCGAACTTTATGAACAATTTAATGTATGGAATCCTGTAAATCCGTTGTAAATCCGGTGCGCTATCCGAAATTTATTTCGACACAAAATCCAATACACGTTATTCTAGGTTCCATTTGGTATGTTGTGCACTAATTCATCCTAATCGGACAAACATTAGTTATTTTGAAATCAGATGAAAATATATGGACGTTATCTATATATATAAAAATGGAGCCAAAAAAATGTATACTAACGCATCAATTGAGAACGGCTGGACCGATTTGACTCAAAATTGTTTTAAGTTGTCGGTGATTACTGTGGGAAGGTTTTTATGAAAGAAAATTTTGAGAAAAATCCGCGAAAATATTGCAAAAATTATTTTAAAGAAACGGCTGGACCGATTTGACTTAAAGTTTCTGTTAGTAGTCTGTAATTGAAGTGGAAAGGTTCTAATGAAAGAACATTTTAAGAAAAATCCGCGAAAATGTTGCAAAATATATTTTGAAAGATATTAGCATTTCCACACATTTTATACCGGACATTTATTGTTTCATCTCATCAGCGTATATCTTTATGTAATTGTCAGTTATGGAAAATTCTCAAAATATGTCAATTTTCTACAATCAATTGGATTGTCTTTGACTTGAAAAAAGTTGCTGTTCGTTAGTTTCGCTAAAACTCGAGAACGGCTGAACGGATTTTTCTTATCTTAGTCTTCAAATGTTCGTGGAGCTTCAGGGAAGGTTTAAAAGGTGAGAAAAAATCGAAAACCGCAAAAAAATTGGGAAAAAATATTGTGAAGCATATTTGCATTTCCACGAATTTAGTATCGAGCTATTATGATTGCACCACGTCGTAGTTGTTATTTTGTGATATTTGGGCAAAAATTGATAGCGTATCAATCCTTTAAGCCTTCATTTCTCAATTATTGAAAATTTTGATTTTTTCCAATTTGATTAACATTGTATTGAAACGTTTTTTTGTGAAAATTCAAAAAATAATTGAGAATATATCATTGAATGTACACGCGATCATTGTATGTGCACGTTGTCCATAGAATGCACGTACATTTTGGGACAAATGCAAAGATGAAAATCAGAAGATATTCGCAATAGTTTTGATTCTAAGATCCATTCCCTAGATAATTTTTTCTTAAAATATGAATAGTAATAGTTCCGTAAGGACACGTTGTTCTTTAAAGTACTTCAAATGTTGCTATGGCACGGGAAATATCAAATCAGATGGTACCATTATATAGTGGTTATATGCCCAATCGTTGGTCAATGCCTTTGAACTCATAAACACAACACCTCGCATATATCCGATACCACAAATGTGTATCACAGAGAAAACTAATATACAATGCCATTTTCTGTGAAAAAATCATTAAGTATATATCAAAAAAACAAGTGATGTTTTTTTCGTATTGAACCTGTGACTATAAAATTGCAAAAACGTTAATATATCAACTAAACTTAAATCTAACTTTTCATATCTCCTAATATGTAGATTCCTTAAATCGGTCGGGACATTTATATGGGAACAATGTTACAACACTATGTGATAGTAGGTTGCCCATGCTCTTTAAAAATAATGTACAGACACTCAGGTTAGAAAAAGGGTTAAGAACTTCAAATATGTATGGCGCCTTTTTAATACTTTAGACCAACTCTATGAAAAAATTTGGACCAAATAAAACATTACTACCACTTTGGTTGACACACTGGAACCAACTCTCCAAAATACCGAATATTTTGGGTACCGTTATATGGGAGCTACCTCAAAGAGTGGACCAATATAGATACTTTTAGTACGATTCATTCTACCAAATAAAACAACCAAATACCAAATTACTGCCGATTAGATTTAAAAATTATATGAGGGATATTTGGAAGCTTGGGCGAATAAAAAATTTCAGCCAAATACCGAATATTAAGGGATATATATGGGAGCTATCCGAATACTTGGGTCAATATTGATATTATTAATTAGGGAGATTTTCTGCTCAATAAGTATAGCTAATATAAAATTAGAAGCAATTATGTTGAATATTGGGGGTACCGTTATATGGAGGCTACCCTTAAAAGGGAACCAAATGTTAAATTTTCAATATCAACTATCATATAAGTAGAACGCCGAAAATTATACATCAACAATATTGCTAGGCAAGACAACGTTTGCCGGGCCCGCTAGTATATATATATATATATACTATATATATATATATATACTAGCGGGCCCGGCAAACGTTGTCTTGCCTAGCAATATTGTTGATGTATAATTTTCGGCGTTCTACTTATATGATAGTTGATATTGAAAATTTAACATTTGGTTCCCTTTTAAGGGTAGCCTCCATATAACGGTACCCCCAATATTCAACATAATTGCTTCTAATTTTATATTTGCTATACTTATTGAGCAGAAAATCTCCCTAATTAATAATATCAATATTGACCCAAGTATTCGGATAGCTCCCATATATATCCCTTAATATTCGGTATTTGGCTGAAATTTTTTATTCGCCCAAGCTTCCAAATATCCCTCATTTTTCTTATCTTAGTCTTCAAATGTTCGTGGAGCTTCAGGGAAGGTTATATATAAGGTGAGTATATAAATCGTATATATATATAAAAATTGGGAAAAAATATTGTGAAGCATATTTGCATTTCCACGAATTTAGTATCGAGCTATTATGATTGCACCACGTCGTAGTTGTTATTTTGTGATATTTGGGAAAAATTAACATTTGGTTCCCTTTTAAGCCTCCATATTCTCAATTATTCAAAATTTTGATTTTTTCTAATTTTATATTGCTATTGAAACGTTTTTTTGTGAAAATTCAAAAAATAATTAATAATATCAATATGTGACGCAAGTATTCGGATGCTCCCATATATATCCCTTAATATTCGGTATTTGGCTGAAATTTTTTATTCGGCCAAGCTTCCAAATATCCCTCATATAATTTTTAAATCTAATCGGCAGTAATTTGGTATTTGGTTGTTTTATTTGGTAGAATAATCGTACTAAAAGTATCTATATTGGTCCACTCTTTGAGGTAGCTCCCATATAACGGTACCCAAAATATTCGGTATTTTGGGGAGTTGGTTCCAGTGTGTCAACCAAAGTGGTAGTAATGTTTTATTTGGTCCAAATTTTTTCATAGAGTTGGTCTAAAGTATTAAAAAGGCGCCATACATATTTGAAGTTCTTAACCCTTTTTCTAACCTGAGTGTCTGTACATTATTTTTAAAGA